>NW_010536925.1:48997-60276 GCF_000687285.1 Phaethon lepturus | reverse complement strand
TGCTGTCTCATCCACCAGTACTGCCAAGTCCTTCTCGGCAGGGCTGCTCTCAATCCCTTCATCCCCCAGACTATACTGATACCAGGGGTTGCCCCAGCCCAGGTGCAGGACCTTGCACTTGGCCTTGTTGAACCTCATGAGCTTCACATGGGCTCATTCCTCAAGCTTGTGGCCCATTCCTTAATATGGTAGTGTTTTATTAGAATACTGTAGTTTTCAGAACTTGTACTTCTGTCTCCTCCATCCAAGAGATGAAGTTCTTGACTGGTTATCTGAAAATTACTTGTCCTAGTTTCAGCCAGGATAGAGCTGGTTTTCCTCACAGAAGCTAGTGTGAGACTGTGTTTTGGGTTTGGGATGAGAAACTGTTGATAATGTGCTGATGTTTTGGGTTGTTGCTGAGCAGTCAAGGACAGTCCAGCTTCTTGTGCTGGGCTGCCAGCGAGCAGGCTGGGGGTGCACGGGGAGCTGGGAGGGGACACCCAGGCTGGCCAAAGGGATATTCCCTACCATACGACGTCATGCCCAGTACATAACTGGAGTTGGCCGGGGGGCAGGAATTGCTGCTCGGGGACGGGCTGTCGATCACGGGGTGGTGAGCAATTGCTGTATTGGGCATCACTTGTTCTTGTACATTCCTTTGTTGGTATTATCACTGCTGTTTCCTTCTTTCTTTCTGTCCTATTAAACTGTGTTTATCTCAACCCATGAGTTTTTTTTTTTCCTAATTGTCTCCCCCGTCCCACTGTGGGAGGGGGAGTGAGTGAGCGGCTGCGTGGTGCTTAGTTGCCGGCTGGGGCTAAACCACGACATTACTATTTACTTTTAAAGTTCCAATTTTAATTAACTAAACTTCTGGTAATTACGAATCTGACTAATACTAGTCCATGGTAATTTGTTATAGACCTGAAGCTACTTTCTCTTCTGAAAAAGAGAGTGAAGCTGTAGCCCAAAATCTCTGAAGATGTGTAGACCTGTGCTGTATCTGTGAAAAGTAGTCTTTGCTCTCACGAGTGACTGAAGAGCCTGAAGAGGATTAGACGTACTTCAGATCTGGTGCCAAATACTTGGGATCAGAGCATTTTTAAACTGTCTGTAGATGCAAAGAGCAAGTCTTCTGGTTAAGCCCAGGGTACGATACCTGCTGTAAAACTGCCCTTTTCTATTATTTATAATACCGTTATTTATTTTAAGGTAGATTGTCTAGGACTCCTTGAAATTTGTATGAGATCTCTCCTTTAAAAAACTGCATGAAGTAACGTGGAATCCAAGACATTTTTATAAGTCTAAAAGGTGATAGAAGTTTTTTTTATTTTAGAAAAATTTGAGATTAAACTTTTTTTTTTCTTTTTGTGAAAACCCATTCTCATTAAATTTTCCTTGGTTAGGATTCTCAGGTCTAATATTAACACTTCCTACCACTAATTATCCTCTCTTGTTCTGACTAGGAATAATACTTTAGTCTAGACAAACATAACTTGACTTTTCTTTCATCCTTTCTCCCATTTCCCATTCAAGTGACTACTCAAATAGATCTGAAAATTATGATCACTTCAGTAAATAAGTTGACACTGTTCCAGCCTCCTTTCTTTCCCTTTCTTTGATTTTCTATTCTTTGAAAACTTTTCTAAAGTTTTTTTGTTTTTCCTAATGAGAAACCGATGCATTTCTGTATTGGGTTTGCATGGTAAAGTTTTGATAGTGTGGGGGCTGCAGGGGTGGCTTCTGTAAGAAACTGCTAGAAGCTTCCCCTGTGTCCAGTAGAGCCAATGCCAGCCAGCTTCAAGACGGACTCACCGCTGGCCAAGGCCCAGCCCATCAGCAACAGTGGTAACGCCTCTGGGATAATGTAGAAGAGGCTAAAAATTGGCATGCAGTAATTTGCAGCTGGAGAGAAGAGTGACAATATATGAAACAACTCTGCAGCCCCCAGGCCAGGGCAGCAGGAGGGGCAGGAGGGGCTCCAGGCGCCGGAGCAGAGGGTCCCCGGCAGCCCCTGGGGAAGCCCATGGTGAGGCCGGCTGTGCCCCTGCAGCCATGGAGCTCCACGGGGGAGCAGATCTCCACCTGCAGCCCCGGGAAGACCCCACGCCAGAGCAGGTGAGTATGCATGAAGGAGGCTGTGACGCCTTGCCTATGGGCTTGTGCTTGTACTGGAGCAAGCTTCTGGCAGGACCTGTGGACCCATATCCATAGGTCTATCTTTGATTGGCGGCTTCCTTGGGTTTAGGATGTGAAGCCAGAAATAACTCATTTTTTCTGGAAATTTGAAAATCTGAAGATCTGTAAAACTAAACTTTTCTTTTTGAAAAAAAGATCCCATGGACTTCTGCTGCTAGAAATAGGTTTTGATTTTTTTTTTCACCATATGTAAGGAAGTCCAGAACCACAATTTATTAGCACTCACACAACTAATTCTGACGACTTTACCAGAACAAGACATACAGGATCAGACCTTATGATTCATTTATAAGTTACTATTGGGTTGTTTCCCTAATGTTAATTGGAATTTCTCAGAGTCCTTGCTAACAGCAAAAGAAAAAGCTCCTTTAATTTATTTTGAAGTAGCTCAAACTAGGTTTTTAATTAAATGACTTCATTTTTTCTCACCTTGACTTGCTATCTCAGGTAAGAAGCTCAGATTATAGCTAATCCAGTATATTTTTAAAACAATTCTCATCATCACTTAAATGTTACTTCAGGCTCCAGGCTTCAGTATTGTATAGAACCCTGAGTGAAATCTCCACCATCTGTTCTTTGTCAGAGACTAGTAGCATCAGCTCAAGCTAAAAGTAATTATTATACATGAATGAATTGAAACAAGTTGATTTTCCAATGGCTTTAATATTCCAAGATTTATTAGAAGTATCAAAAATATTGCTTGTACAGCATTCTACAGGAATTAAAATATTTGAACAGAAAATCACATCCTCAGATCCAGCCAAAGTTTTGTTATTCATTCACGCAGAACCTAAAATTACCCACACACATATTAGAATTACATAACAGAAGTTAACTGACTCTTTCTAAGTCTTGAAGACCATCTCCTTTGAAACTTTCAAATCTGACAGGTTGTAATATTATGGGCCTGTTCCATAATGTTGGCTTTAATGTACCTCCTCCCCCTGGTAAACTCATAAATTAAAGAAAAAAGCACGGGTTTAAACTATTCGTCATCAGTTGTGAATTCTTGATAGTATTTAATGCCTTCAGAAACTCTGAAACAACAATCATCACTTAATTAAAAAGGAATTTTTCTCTATCGTACCTTGTACATATACAATCACTGTGCAATATTCATTAAGCTTTCTGAAAAGCAACATCTAATTGACACATAAAGAAAGAGCTTGTGAGGATTAAATAAAATAAAACTGTTGACTTAATTTAACCAAGTGAGATCATTACTGAGCTAGGAAATTTACTGAATGAAATGAAATTTAAATATACTGTAAGGTTTATGCATGTCTTTATTCAGATAGCCAATCAGAGGAATAATTATCAAGAGTCATGATTAGGAATCCTCTTTTCACGAGAAACAATCACTGTTATTGAGTTTATACACATCACAATTCCTCCACAGTTGGATTAATTAGTCATGAGACAGAGACCTTAGTGTGTGTGCCAGGGTGTGTATGTGTGAACATTGAGGCTTTTGGGTGGGAAGAAGCAGAGGGCACGTGGAAAGGAACCTGCAGTGGGAGGCACACTCACAGTCAGGCTCCCAAGGTGATGAAAAGACAAATGTTTCCTAGGGACCCTGTGGGGATGTTATTTCCTGCAACCCCAAATCATACTGGAAGCTGCTGGACTGAGATTAAGTTTGGAGCAACCCACAGGGGCCCGCTGGCTATGAAAGATATATGTGTTCCCAAAGCATTTTATTTTGATCTGCCAAAACATCAGAAGTTTGTTGTCCTTAGAAAGCTTTTCTATTCTGTGTTCCTTTTGACATGATCTCCTTAAGAAAAATAGCAGATTCGTATCAAGGCGTTGGCTGAATTTAGGTCCTGTCACAAAGTATATAACTATTTTCCCAAGATATTATTTACCCTAATTTCAGATATAGCCATTGTGAATAGCTATAAAACATATGTCCACTTTTTCAGTCCTGAATACTTAAAACCACACACCTTAAAAGACACGCTGGTCATTGATTTTCCAAATTCGAGGTCTACCAAAAAAATTCAGAGAGATCTCGCTTGCTGTCTCTTTTTGCAACTGAAAAGCACAATTAAGGTACTATTGAAGGTTAAATAAAAGTAATGTCAATAACATTTCCTCCTATAAATGAATGAGAAATTGTTTCTGCAGAGTTCTCAGGCACTATAATGAATGGCAGGGAAGAAATGCTTAGCTCTTTAAATGAGCTTTGGGAGAGCTGGACTATTAGGTATTAAGGACTATATTTGCCTTAAACTTGTCTTCGCTCATCCATGTAGATTCATGTCCTGAAAGCTAAAAACTCTAGAGCTTAAGGTGGAAAATGGACCCATCCAACCCACAGAAAACTTATCTTTCTCATGATCTGCCTGCCTCTCTCTTCACAAGCAGACAGAACTGTTGTGAGACTTGTGAGGGCCAAGGCATAGAGCAGAAAGAGTTGAAAGCCCTCATCTTTCATTTACCTGCTCGATGGCAGGCATTGCCATCTAACTCAGGAAGATGACTGCTGCACCTTCTCTCAACAATTGCCAGAGCTGTAGGAAGCAGTAGCATGTTAAAGTCAGACTATCAGAGGGAACTGTGGTTACTCCATACATTTATATGTACATGTTACTCTGGACATTTTCATATGGTCAGAAATTTGAACTTTTTTTTGGCTTTTAATTATAGAAACTCCACACACTTGTTCTGGATAGGTGCTGCATGGGAAGTGTTACTCTGCTTTCCTCCTTTTGTGCCCATGCAGAAAAAGATGATTTGGCACTAGACACTTTAACATTCAGTCTTGATCTGTAGTCTTGATCCGTAGACTACAGAATTTTGGCTGACCTCAAGAGGAATTGCATACCACACAGGCTTTTGCTGTGGGGTATGTACTCAGTCTGTAATGTCAAGGACATTAAGTTTATTCAGGCTTTCTTGTATTGCTAGTAAGTCCTGGGTGATTTAAAATTGAATCTTTAAGAGCAGGCATAGGAATCTGATACATATATTCAATTGGGTTGATGGGATGTAGGATGCAGCCAAATAAAATGGTGCCTGCATTAATACATATTTTTACATATTCAACTTCCATTGTACCACTTGTTCCAAAAAAGCAATCTTAATCATTATTTGCTTTGTATTCCACAACTATCTTTCACAGCAACAATCTTCTTAAAACTATCATCACCCAAAACAGGGAAGATGTTGCATTTCTTCCCCCTATGAGAGGGGAAAAAAAATCTATGTATCTATCTACAAAGATAGATACTGTCATAAAAGAAACAGTGTTCAAAGTGATATTTTGCTAAAGAAAAAACAAGGATGCAGCAAGAATTCAGTAACAAGTTAGTTCTGATCAAACTCCAAGGACCTAAATTTAGCTTTGCCTACATTGATCTGGACTGGTGGAAGGGTACCGTACTCTTTGAGGTGTCAGGGTGTTTAAAGAAATAACCATACCCAGCTAAGTTTTGCTTATTACCAAGGTTTATATTCTAATTTTAAGCACTACTTTTTTCTGCTGTTTAAACAATACCAACTAATGATACAGATATTATACTATATTATGTTAGATACAGGTGTTCTTATAAGTCTCATTAAATTAAAACCAAAGAAATTACTGTTTTTTTCATGTGTTCCTTTTGTATGGCACCTTTTTGAAGTAGTTATTGGAACAATAATGTGTTTATTTATAAATATATTTAGAATTATTATATTTATAATAGTATATTATTATATTAATAAAACAAAACAAAATAAAAATTAAAATAAAACAAATATTATGAATACTTATATATACAAACTACTTTTTGAAGTAGTTATTGGAACAGAGTTTTTCTGAGTATTCTAATTTTCAATTTATTTTGCATGATTATTAAGTACAACTAGCAATATGGACACACAAAAAGATTTTAAAAGAAACTATAATTGAATTGAGCCTTACACATGTTTCTGCAGGTGCACAAACAGTTTGGTATCTTCCTGAGAATTAGCTTGATTGTCTATTCACTGTTTGAACATCAGCTGAGAGTATTTGTTCCTCCACTTGTTGAAAGCAGCTGCTGTTGCTGCTACAAACATGATTTAAATTTATTATTGCTGTAACCAAATATATTTTAATATGTTCATTTTAATATTGTATGTGGGCACTAAAAATGTCTTTATTCCTGTGTCTTTAAACTTAGAATTTGATTTATACTGACAATATTACTTCCATAAGGAAATTTTATGTTCCAGTGATCTGTATGTTTTAATATCTAGTTTAAAGACTTGTTAGCCACTAGAGAACCAGAGGCTTTTCTCGGACACTATAGCCTGCAAGAAAAAAGGTGATAACTTGCTTCTGCAATACTTCTGAATGAGACAAATAAAGATTTTTGTCTTGAATACACATAATTATAATATGTAGGCATCATTGCAAAAGAGCAGTTTTAGTCTATTAGAATCTGAAACTAGTACTTTCAATTTTTTGTTTTACTGCAGCAAAAGTATGGGTAGAAAACAATAAATTGCCATAACCATATATATTTGTACTAAAAATGTGTTTCAGATTTTCATTTCAAAATACACAGTGGCCCAAAAGAGAAATGCTTTCTAAACACAAGCAACGTTAAAACCTTGCATTATGTTGTAGTTAAAAACTGAGAAAAAATTGATTGCACAGATTACTGTTGCAGTGCATCTACCCTGTTCAGTTTTACCTTCTGTTGTATACAATGAGGTCCAGTTAAAAACTGTTCCACAGTAAACATTTTTTAACTTGCCTGTGACATTAGGCTTTAATAAAGCATCATGTTATTTCTAGGATTAGGCAGGAGGTACATTCCACCCTGTACAATACAGAACATGCCTCAGTAATATTTGCGTAGTTTTGCCTCTTATTGGTTTGATTATGAGGCAATCCAGGGGACTATGAAAGCTACAGCCTTAAGAAAAATGGAAATAGAACATGATGTATAAGTAACTCTGCTAAGAAGATGACTGCAGATTTTTTCTCTGCTCACTAGCTGATCTTACAATGCCTCATAAAGCTGCTAAAGGACTAAGTAATAAGGAAAACTTCAGCCCTTTCTTTCTTTGTTCCAAGTGCAAAATACTATTCTTAACTGAAGTTTTTAAAAGCATGGTATATAATAAGGCTTCAAGAAAAAAAACCTCTTGCATGAACTAAGAAGCTACAATGAACTGCTCTGTTTCTCCAAGCAATGGTTAATAACCTGATCAAGAGTAGTGAAAATAAATACTCCACAGCTGAAGTGCAAGCGCATCATAGAATCATAGAATGGTTTGGGTTGGAAGGGACCTTAACGATCCTCTAGTTCCACTGCCCTGCCATGGGCAGGGACACCTTCCAGGTGTTGCAACCAGGTGAGTAACCAGGTTGCTCAAAGCCCCATCCAACCTGGCGTTGAACATTTCCAGGGATGAAGCATCCATAACATTTCTGGGCAGTCTGTTCCAATGCCTCACCACCCTCATAGTAAAGAATTTCTTCCGTATATCTAATCTAAACTTACTCTCTTTCAAGCCATTGCCCCTTGTCCTAGCAAAGATGCAATATTGTATCCTGAATCTGGATAACTTTTTCTATTGGCTAGAGACTATAACAAAATTAATTACTTGTGGTTTCCACTTTGGTACTGAACGTACTTCATTCATTAAGTACTCAGGTATTCAGAAAAAAATATGCCAATGAAAGCACTTGTAAATATACACAGATATCACTCACGGAGGAAATGCTTTGCATACAGAAAAAGAGCTGAATTAGCGTATCTGCAAGACAGGGGAAAATGATAGATTGCTTTCTATAAAGCAAATGCACAACTCGCCCTGGCAGCTGTTTGGTATGCTACAGCAGTATTGATCCAGGAGCCCCATCACAATCAATCAGACTCTCAGAGGACCATGAAAGAATTGCAAATGCTTTAGTTAACTAAGCACATAGTAAAAAGTTTTATTGAAATAAAAAGTGACTGTTTTCAACTGCAGATACCTACCACCTATTTTTTACCTTAGCTTGCTTGGAAAAATAATTATGTGAGCTTATTAACCCTTTCAAAATACTGAGATCATAAACCAGCTAAGGCTGCTGTTCTCTGATAGTAATGTCAAGTCACATCAGAGTAACAAAATGTGCCAAAACAATCTCTTAAACTTTTATTTAATTCTAAGTTTCCCTAGGAATAATAAACCTCTTCTACGCCATTTTTACACTGAAAATCAAGGTGCAAAACCATTGGCTGCTAATGCAGATCAGCAGTAGATATGTCTACGTGTCTGCTCCCCTGTCCCTATATTACTATTGGTTCTGTGGGCACCACCTGTATTAGTACTGGGAATTTACATGAGTGACACAAAGAACCCCATGTTGAGGTTGCTCTAACTTGCTAGAAATGTCTGCTATTACCTGTGCTGGTGCCATCAGTGTAGACTTACTGTCCTTTTCTGTTCTCTCCACCTCTCATTCCCTCCCATCCTCTTTTATTATGCCAAGAGCAGGCTTGAGCACATGCCCCATAACACCATACAGCAGCCTGGCTCCACATGGTGTTCTGGCATGAGCAAGTCAGTCTTTTGTAAATGCACTTGAGTCTTTCTGTCTTTCTTTCCTCCATATTGTCTCTGATTTTTGTCAAGTGGGGATGAGTTGCAGGTCATAGGAAGATGCTTTATTATTAATCCTTCCACACCTGCCTATTCACATGTGCCTTCTCTTACAACTTGTAATGCCATTTTTAGTGAAACATAGTTATTTTTGGTTAGCACCTTTAATCAAAGTCATACCTTTAATCAAAGTCTTACCTTTGAGATGCAAATTTATTAGAAAAAGAAGCTCTGCTCTAGGTGGTGTGTATTCCAGATTGTAAGGAACTAAAATTCCATCTGAGGTTTCTAGAAGAAAGTTCCTTATGTCCTCTATAGACTGCTCAAGAAAAAAGGTTATATAAAATCCTTTCTTAACCATTTTTAAAACTATCCGCTGCCTGATACATTGTTGTAAACTAATTTTAAAAGTCCTCTAGAAATAAATTTTCTAAGATTTTATTCACTCTAGCAGGTTTGTACCATCATCTAAGGTTTCTTAAAAACAGGTCTGCAGATTAAGGCCTTAACTGATAGTATAGACTTATTTCAAGGACTTACCAGAAATAATATAAACTAAAATTCAGTGCTTCAGACACTACTGCATTATTTTTAATTAAATAGTCAGGAGTAAACTTTCATTAATAGTACATTAATAGAACAACTTCTGCTAAGAATGATAGCATGTTTCTTATAAGCAGGTATAAATTGAATAAAAGAAAAATGGTATTAATGTGTGTTTGAGTGCTTAAAGGGATTCATTGTTCAAAATCATCATGGCAGAAATATATTTGCCTTTGAATATATATTGTATAAAAGTGTGAGAATCGTTTGTTAAAATACTTGTCTATGTTGTTAAATGTTGTATGCAGAGATTTATACACAGTGATGCCATTAACAAGAACTGGACTCCTACATGCAATTTCCCTTTGAGGTCTTAACCTAGCTCTGGTTTAAACAGCCAAAACTCTTCACTCTCTGAAAACTAACACAGGAGACATGCAGAACATATTTCAAGTAGCTGGAAATCACTGAGGGCTAGTTGGTGACTCAGATGATAAGAACTGAAAGTTCCCTTCATGACTGTGAGGAGTCTTACTCAAATTTGGGTTTGGATATGTGACCCCCAGGAGCTTTAGCCATATTGCCTGCATTAGCTGGCCAGAGTAGCTGTGCAAGCATGCCAATCTGGGGGTCTTTTACTTCTACTATAATAAAGTGAAACTGCTGATGTTTAAAAAGAGTGATGACCAAGAAGGTCCTCTGTGTAACTCAGTATCTGAAGCAAACGTCAGCCATGTTATGAAACAGAAAGATGGTACATTAACTGCATAGCCCAGGTGGTAAGAAATTCTCTGTTGCTTTGGGCCTATGATTTACCCCAACGCACAATCTGAACAAGCCCGCTACTCAGACAGCTTCTGGAGGAGCTTTGGGAGCCACAGAACAGATGGTCAGAAACTGGGTAGAAGCAATCAGACATTTGGTCAAGAGAAATGAACTCAGTGATAGGAAAATAGGATTTAGTAACCCAGTGTCACCTTCCTGTCTATCAGATCTTTTGACCTTCTCTAAAAACTTTGAGGTATAGCATGATGCATTAAGTTGTTCCTTGAATGGGTACAACCCTAAAAACAAAACAAAAACCCCCTACTTTATTTGCTGAAACTATGGGATTAGCTGAAGCACTGTCACCTTCAGTGAGGTCAGTTATTTTCTCTAGGTAACCATAACTAGGTTACATGGAAAAGAATATCAAACAATCCCCAGAAAAAAAATGAGGGCCACCTGGCAATCTCAGGACTTCAGAACAATATTACCTGTTCTTTGACAAAAAGATCTGTATGGAAATGTGCATACCGGGTTCTGGACCGTGATAGAGTACAAAAGATCAACCTGTTGGATGGTACAGGGATACGACATAGCATGTCACAATATCTGTTCCTCATTCAGCTAGAAAGACTTGCGATATTTTCCCTTGCAAGTGCAGTTTTTCACATTTTAAATGCAGATTTGGTGCTCAGAAGCACAGAAATATCGTTTGCCCTGCTGTGTAAACTGACCAGACTAAGAAATGTGCAGTGAACCTAGAGATAAAGGAAGGTGATCATAGGTTGTATGTCCTATTTATTGAAGATAATAGGTACCTGCTGAAAATCAGCCCCCCTCTGTACCTGCTAACACCTGACAGAAAGATTAAGCATAAAGCTTTGCCTGAAGATGTTCAAAACTTGGCCATTGCCTTTCCCTGAGAAAGCAAAAATGCTCAGCTTCAACTCTTATTAAATTATTTTTCCCTGTGTCAGCTGACAGACCTATTTCCTTAAATAACTCTACTCCCTCGGTCTTCTTCCCATTTCTAAGATCTCATATTTTCTTTTTTAAAAATACAGTTTTGCCTACGAATGGCTGTGACTTTATTACAGGACTGAAAAAAAAAAAAATCAGAAAGGAGAAAAACCCTGCAGATCAAACATGTTTGTACTAAGCCTTATCAGCCTTGCTCTCGGGGCCATTTCACACATTTACTGCCTCTGAAACAGAGGAAA
>NW_010536925.1:0-48987 GCF_000687285.1 Phaethon lepturus | reverse complement strand
CGCTCTTGGCAATGACCTTTTTGAATCTATGGCATGTCTGAAATGCGCAACAGAGCACAGCATTTCTCACCAGTAACCTTTTTTTCTAGCCTCAGATGGTTCCTTTCACTGTTTTACTCCCTCTGGGCATACCTGGCACTTCCTCTCCCCCTCACACACATGCAAAGACACACACACACACTGAGAATTATAAACAAGCTTCTGCAAACTTGGAGGCTATTTTCTAACTTGGAATTCACAAGTAAATACTGGAAACCATTATTCACTAGCAAGCCCTCAGCACCTTTTGCACCTCTATGTATCTCTGGTGGGTTTAGGACTCCTTCAGGAGCAGTTCTTTAAGAGGCTGTCCTCTGACCTACCCATTCTGGAGAGATGTACCCCTCTGAAGTAACAGTGGCATTGAGCATTTTGTTTGTGCTCTAGGGCACTGCTTCAAACATTGTGCAGATATGCATGCTCAAGAAAAAAACAGAACCTAATAGCCTGGGTAACTGCAAAATCCTTTGTAACGGAAATACTTTCAAACAATATATTATGCAAAAAAGTCCCTGGAGTATGGACTTCTGTTTGGAAAGTGTCTAGCATGCTGCAGGATTACTACTACAGTCTAAACAAGACACCACAGAAACGCTGAAATGAATCTCAAAATCTTACTAGATACGTAGTATAACCAAAAGCTTCTCCAGTTTCATCTGAAGGACATGGACTGAATAATAATTGATTGTGCTACACTGAGATCTATAGTTCTACATAAACCAATTTATTCACTTCAAGTTTGCAAGGTAAGACCGAGGGTCAGTGAAACTGATGAGTGTAACACCGACATTTATAAGCCATTTGACTTACCTATTACTTTACTCGACATAGTCCATTTCTTATTTTATGAAGTCTCTTACTCTCTTCATACATGGAAAATAATACTAAATATTTTGTCTAGGACAAGAGCGGTAAAATATTTCAGGTCTGTTAAGATAGAGCCAATGTTAAAAGATTGTCCTCTTACAGCACCCATGATCCTGCCTACAGGTTATGCTCCCTGATGTCTGCACTGTATAATCCCAAGAGTGCCTTCAGATGCCTTCAGTGATCCAGCTGAAAAAACAGGTGGAAGACCTGATCTTTCACCTCACCCTCCCTGCATCCCCGGAGGCAGTCTGGGGCACCCTGTCTGGAGGATATCCCAGTGGCCCAACACACACCCTGCAGTGCACTGTGTGGTGTTTATTCCCCCGTGGCCTCCTGCCCTGCCATGTGTTCTCTACCTCTCCATGCAGATGTCCCTTCAAAATGTGGCACATCTTTCTTTTATTTTTTTCACATCTGTGTGTGTACTGTACTCTAACCACGGTAATCAAGGGTCTCTCTGAATTTGCATATCTTCATATTAATAAGGGAAGGATGAGACAGAGAGGTTAGCATGTCACCTATTTAAGCAAAATGGAATTACTCTGCCTATATTTACCCCAAATAAATTAGAGTTTCTTCAGATCTGACTAGCTGGAATGAACAAATGTGTCCTTTTCATATAGTGTTGAGCTGGCCTGAGTTTTAATTTTCAAGAGGTTGTTTAGCCCACTGTTGAATTAGCAAGCATTTAGCAGACACAGTCTTGAATCTCACACTCCCTTTGCTATGACGGCAACTTGGTCTTGTTTAGTCTTATTTGTTTATGGAAGTTTTAGTTCCATAGAAGACTTTTAATTCCTCATCATCTGAGTTGCAATGGCATAAACAGGATTGACATCTGATACGAATTCCAGCTCCTAAATTTAACAGAATCTGGAAATCAGTAAGAGACTTGTATACCAAATAGCACAGACGTAACAAAACCATGGAGATGATATCACCACTTTAGCTGAGTTCAGCCTCCTGATCATTCACACCTACAACCTGCTGGCTGGCGTCTAAGCTCTAGCTTTGAGAGAACCATCTAGCCTCTAGTTTTGAGTGAACCAGCTGACTCTTCAGAAAAGGAAAACCAGGACTGCTCGTATTCAAGTTTTGTCTCTACCAACAGTACGGCTGCAACTTACTCCAGGCGCTTACCTCTATGACCTTGAGACTGAAACCAAGCCCAGTTACCACAGAAGATACAGATGTAGACCATGTACATAGTAGGAGGCAAGGATCACTTTACCAATGAATGTTTTCTCCTTTCTTATGTGAAAGTGTACACCAGTTCCCATTTCTAATACATCATTTATGTGTTATTGATAAGCAGCTGTTATTTTTTCCAGCATGAGAACGTCAGACAAGTGCCAGGAGTGTCAATCCTTGCCAGTGTAGATTTGCCAACAGATTAGAATTTAATTTTACCTCTGTGTGTTGTTCTTCATCATTGCCCATGAAAGTATCAGATCTATAGGAGAGGAAGGCAGATCAAATACACACCAATGCCAGTGCTAAGTGTGGTTACATCTGCATCCTAATAATACAGAGAACTGATAAAAAAAGAGCAGACTGTTGTAATAAATGATTGACATTTTGATGAATTTGGGATGTAACGCAGGCTTCAAATACATAAATATACTAGTCAAGAGTTTTGTAGCATCAAATTGAATATTAAAGCTGAAATTTAGCAACTGATATAAACTGTTTTAAATAAAATGTGCAAACACCTACTCACATACTCTGATTTTCTATCTTACTAGGCAAATATGATTAATTTAACTTATCTCTAGAAATTATATATCGATCTTACAAAATAACGCTAGAAACTTGGAGGCTGATTTTAATGATACTATGTGCTCATCAGAGCTTAGTCACAATAACCATTTTCTATTAAGGAAATGGGGAGAAAAGCTACAGACAAAATTTTTTAAATTATTCTTTATGGTTGGAGAGTTTGTGTTTAAATTAAAGACTGAAAAAAGCATTTGAAAAGACAGCAATAATCCAGTGTAAATTAAAGACTAAAAATGGATAAAACTGAGAATGTTGTACTGTCAGGGAAGAAGAAACACTGTAAATAACATTAATGATTTCTTAAAATGGACTCAAAATTAGGCCTTCATTCAACACAATGTTCAGAGGCTTTGGTGCCTGCAGATCTCAGCCTGCAGAGACTGGAAGAACGATGGCTTGAGAGAGCAATCTTTAGTCTCTGTTCAAAACTCAGAGGGGCTGGGGAGAGAAGAAACACCAAAGCAAAAGGCAAAATCCCCGTTCTTCAAATCTTCGTAACATAAAGGGCCTGGGAGACAACAGCACGTGGTCTCACTGTGGCTAAGAGCTGAGTACAAGGCAAGCTGCATGAGTGTGGTGAGCCGTGCCACGGACCAACAGTGGACAGGAGACTAATCATGGAAACTGCTGGAAAGATATACCATGATATTGCTATGGCCTGCTCTCATTGGCATCTGGATGTGAAGGCCCTTGGCTGACGGTGCATGTGTGTGCGTAACACGTGTGTATGTGTTTTTCCTGACACAGCCGATCCCTTGTTTTAGAAATTGAAATTGAGAAATTTCCATTTCAACTTTAGAAATGGAGCTTTGCAGTGTCAACTTGTTCCATGTTCCTTTCCTCCCATCTGTGGGACACAGACTAATTTCCTGACACCGAGTACTCTTCCCATTCCCTTCCGAAACAGTAAAACATTTTGCCAGTTTCCCGGCCTTCATTAGGCGAGGATTTAATCTCTGGTATCTAAGTAGGCAGGCCACCGCGGTCTGGCCATTCGTGTAATACAATTACGGGGAAAAAAAGAGGTATGCCTGATGGCTATGTGTTTTGGATTAAGAGGTTAAAATGAAATCACATGTACAAAGTTATAGAAAACACACAGAAATATTATCTACTGCTTTTGATAATTGGTGTTTTGATTAAGAGTTGAGAGTACTTTTTCAGAGGTAAAGACGCATTAAAAGGCAACACTGTTTTGGCAGAACATAGCACAATTTAACATTTTCCATCATGCCACTAAGAACTATCATTTACAATGAATCTGTTCTGTTGAATAACACATAAAATTGTGTAAAACATTAAACAACTGTAAATTCCGCTTATCATTTTCACATTTAAAAATATAAAAAAAATTATGACTCAGTGGCAAACATCTAACATACAGGAAAAGAGCGTAGGAGCAAGCTCCTTTCAGATAGAAGTATATAACTACACAAAATAGAAGTACTGTACAGTACTATCCGCAGCATTGCTCAACATTGGTACTAGGAAGGTGGGGTCCCCCCTGCTGCTGCCACCCCACGTCCCCCACTTGCCCACCTGTGTCACGGCCTTAGTTACTCGCTTTGCCAGGTAAATGGGAGGAACCTGTGCAGGACCCCTCTGCCTCTGTGCTCCTGCGACTTTGATACTGACTCTGGTCAGATCTAGGAAGCAGAAGTTGTGCTTTCATAGTTTCTTTGCAATCCTGCTATCTCCTGGATGATGTTAGCCTCCTTCACATCTGGTTTGGCCTCCCTCAAAGGTTCTGGTCCTCAGAGGTGCAGACCTCCCCTCCTGCAGCATGTTTCCATACCCTTTCTGGTCACTCATGCTCCCCATTTTGTGACATAGTAATCATACAGATTGAGACTGATTCTCTGTGAGTATAAGCTTATGGTTGTTTTTCCTTGATTGTTTTGATAGAATTTGAACATGCAGAAGTTAAAATAGGGCCACACGCAGATATTTGCCATAATAAATGGCAGTTTCATATTTGCCTTAATTTGCCATCTGTAACAGAAATACTGCAGGTTGTTAAAAAAAAAACAAACAAAAAATCCTTTTACCTCTCATTCCAGGAGTCCCTATTTTTCCTCCCACTGCTGCCTATCATTACTTTACACACACACACAGAAAAGCTGGCAAACCGGAAAAAGTCTGTTTCAATATGAAATGAAGCTAACATGTCAGTGTGCTTTTTCTGTAAAACAAACCCCATTATTTTGCTGAAATGTAGAAATTTTCACATTTATGAAAGTAAAAATTTTTTTCTTGGCTCCATTAGAAGAGAGATGGAATGCAGAGGAAATAATGTAAATGAACAATATTTTTACTCATTTACACTGAAAATATAAAAGTAAGCCTGAAAGACATCAAGGATGTTGTCACATCATAGAAAACTAATCATTATGCAAAATCTTAAGCAGGTATTTTGCTGTTACATCTGGATAGTAGCAACAAGTTAAGAATAAAAATAAGTAAGAGAAGGAAAGAAATATGGAACACTAAGGAATATACTTCCCATGTTAAGGTAAGTAGTGGCTTAAAGTCATGGTTTTGCTATGGATTTCTTTGGGACATGTGGGTCCCAAAGGCATATCCTTCAGAGGCATGTGGGGCAATTAGATACCTAAATGCTTACTGAAAATCAGTAAGGACTGGATGCCTTCTTCCAGTGTTCCTCTAGAAATCTACCACATTGTAAATGTTTACTGTTAGTGAACAAAATGCAGACATGAGTTTTTCCATACAGGCATTAAGCCACTTCTCTGACCTTCCAAACCAAAAGTATCAGTTTAAAGAAGGATGCTCATAGTGGGAGATTTTCATTGTGGTAGAACTCTGCATGCTGTAGTCTACTTATAAGGTGTCCTCGTTACAGTTGAAGTGTAAGACTTCATAAGGATCCTTATGAAGGAATTTTCTTTGTGGGTTTTTTTTGCATGAGTGTGCAAAAAGGAGACAGAGAGAGGCAGAACTTGTGCTCACTGCTCATTCTTCATAAACAAAGTGTATCAGAGTATAGCTTATTTTCCTGTGTATCTGAGTCCTGTGGAGGAACTCATCCCTGTTCAGAAAGCTACTTAAATATATGTCCATCCTCTCACTGATTTCAGTCCACCCTGATTAACAGCTAACCATTATTTTACGATCTCTATCTTGAGATAGATAGAATCATAGAATTGTTTAGGTTCGAAAAGATCTTTAAGATCATCAAGTCCAACCATTAACCTCACACTGCCAAATCCACCATTAAGCTATGTTCCTTAAGCACCACATCGACACGTCTTTCCAATACCTCCAGGGATGGTGACTCAACTACTTTCCTGGACAGCCTGTTCCAATGTTTGACAACTTTTCCAGTGAAGCAATTTTTCTTAATATCCAATCTAAAACTCCCCTGGCACAACTTGAGGCCATTTCCCCTTGTGCTATCACTTGTTATCTGGGACAAGAGACTGGCACCCACCTCCTTTCAGGTAGCTGTAGAGAGCAATAACAACTCCCCACAGCCTCTTCTTTTTCCAAGCTAAACAACCCCAGTTCCCTCAGCTGCCCCTCGTAAGACTTGTACTCTAGACCCTTTACCAGATTCATTGCTGTTCTTTGGACATGCTCCAGCACCTCAATGTCTTTCTTGTAGTGAGGGGCCCAAAACTAAACACAGTAGTTAAGGTGCAGCCTCACCAGTGCTGAGTACAGGGGGACCCTACTCCTGCTGGCCACACTATTGCTGATATAAGCCAGGATGCTATTGGCCTTCTTGGCCACCTGGGTACACTTTTGGCTCATATTCATATGTTGGTTGTCGACCAGTACCCCCAGGTCCCTTTGCGCCGGGCAGCTCTCCAGCCACTCCACAAGCCTGTAGCGTTGCATGGGGTTGTTGTGACCCAAGTGCAGGACCCGGCACTTGGCCTTGTTGAACCTCATACAGTTGACCTCTGCCCATCGATCCAGCCTGTCCACATCCCTCTGCAGAATCTTCCTACCCTCAAGCAGATCAACACTCCCACCCACTTGGTGTCATCTTACTGAGGATGCACTTGATCCCTCCGTCCAGATCATTGATAAAGTTATTAAACAGAATTGGCCCCAATACTGAGCCCTGGGGAACACCGCTTGTGACTGGCTGCCAACTAGGTTTAAGCCCATTCACCACAACTCTTTGGGCCTGACCAGATGTAAGTGTAGGATCAATTTTTTTCCTAAATCAGGACTAGAACCACAGAATCATAATTTAGGTTAGAAGGGTACTCCACAGGTCATATAGTTGAATCCCCTGCTCAAAACAGGTCTCATTAATTAATGGCCATTCCACACTTACGGTGAAAACTAACCAACCAACCAAGCAAACAAACCAACAAACCACATAATATTTGATTAAAATTTCTGATTTCACTTGTGTCAATTAGCTTATTCCCATACACCGCCAAGAAGTGTCTAGCTTCATCATGTCTGTATGGTCTGATCAAGTATTTTGAACAGCAATATGTCTGCAATAAGCATTTATTCTCAAGCCTAAATAGGAAGATTGCATTGCTCAATCTGGTCACCCTGCCCACTGGGACATCCAGCTCCTCCTCTGCAAAGCTGCCTTCCCAACCATACTGTTGCATGGGGTTATTCCATTGTACTGGGTCTGGCTGGGATGGAGTTAACTTTCTGCATAGCAGCCCCTGTGGTGCTGTGTTTTGGATTTGTGGCTAAAACAGTGTTGGTAGCACACCAGCTCTTGCACAGTATCAAGGCTCTCTTTTCTTCCTACTTTGTCCCACTATCAGAGAGTCATCTGGGGGTGGGCAAGAGATTGGGAAAGGACACAGCCAAGACTGTTGACCTGAACTGGCCAAAGGGATATTCTGTACTATACAATGTCATGCTCAGCAATAAAGACTGGACAGAAGAAGGTTGTTTTTTTTCTTTCAAAGTGGCTGTTTGAAGACTGGCTGGACACCAGTCTGCCTGTGAGTGGTGCTAGAGATTTCCTTTGCTTTGTTTGTTTTTATTTTCCTTCACCTATTAAATTGTTTTTATCTAGACCCATGAGTTTTCCAACTTCCATTCTTCCTATTTTCTCCTGTGTCCCACTGAGGTGTGGAAGGTGAGTAAACAACTGTGTAAGTGTTTGGCTGCTGGCTGGGGTCAACCTACCACATCCATCCAGGTACACCTTGCACTCGCTTTTGTTGAAAGTCATGAGGAAGTTCATGAGGCCCATTCCTGTCCAGGTATCTCTAAATCACAGCTTTTCCCAGCAACTCTATGGGTATGAACCTCAGTGACTTATTCTAGAACTCAGGTTAAGACAGATTTTTTTATGGTCAAACCTGTTTTTAACAACCTTTTGCAAGTAAATTTTTCAAAAAGGTCAATAAATTCACTAGAGATGCACATAAAATGTGTCCAGTAAAATAAAAACATGGAAGTATCTGAAATCATTTTTGAACAGGTGAGATATATAGTGTAAAAAATAACGAGAATAGCACCTTCCAGGTAATGAACAAATCAATTTTCTTAAGACTATAATTTCTTGGTATTAACCACTTTAAACCAATACCTACAGATGTTGCCTAAAATCAGACGAAATAGAAAAAAAACCTATAAATTTAATTATTTTAGAGTTATTCTTCAGGTGTGTCACCTCTTTTTTCTAAGTTTATCTAAGAATTATGCCTTACTTAAGCAATGATGTTAAATGATTTGAAATCCATGGTAGGTGTGACTTGGATTGATGGTTCCCTTCCTGTATCCTTGGGGAGAAAACTGGCACTCTACAACTTGAAATAATTAACTCTTTCTGCTTTGAACAACTAATTGCGTCTGGTAGAAGGAAACATGTAAGACGGACATTCTTCAAAATCCTCATTTCCAGCAGGTCACATGGTGGTTTGGAGAACATTTTCACCTAACATGAACTGATACATGCTGTAACATGTGACTGATGTTTTGATAGAAAATACTCTCTCTAGTTTTACCATTGATATAATCGCTGCTTTGGACCATTCTCTAACAAATGAAATTCTCAATATTTTCACAAAAACGAATAAAGCATGAATTGCAAAATAGCCCACACAATAATGGGAAATGTGGTTTAAAAGAATTTTTGCTTTCTTGTGTAATATGGAACAAATTCTGCATGCATTATACACACCTTCAGGCTCAGAAATACTGTCCCTTTGCAGGTCAGGTTTACAAGGTTGCAACAGGAATCACTAGAAGGAAAAAAAGGATTGCAATGTGTTAAAAATTAAATTGATGTTTATTCCAGGACTGTGCTGGAGGCAGTTTTGCCTTGTTTAGAAGATACTGAAAATCTTGGTGGGTTCCTAGCTATTAAACTGGCTCTTAAATATGACCTGTCAAGATCTACTCCATGCTTCCACTTTCTTAGAGGGAGCCTCACTGCTCATGCTCATGATCCTCCTTTCTCCAAAGACAGAGTTTTTGTCTTGTAACTGGAAGTCAATATGGCTGTAGAAACCTGTCCAGCATCCTGCAGATAGAATTGATGGCTGAAATTGGTAATTCTGCAGTTTAACTGTAACTGGTAATGAAGTAGGCTACGATAAAGCTGACTGGAATACAGATTACCTGCTCTGGTCTCACCTTCTGCCTGCAGATGTACCCTCTAGATATAAGTTTTTCAGAGCAGCACTATGACTTGCAAGAAAAAGTTAATTGCAGATTACAGATTATTTTGCATTTACTTGTAAATGGCCATGACTGTCAATACAGGCTATAAAGGTCTACGACTGGTTCAAATACCATCAAAATGGAGTTTTATCATAATTATTATCCACAATTTCCACATCCAAAAAAGGTGACACAAACACAGTCACCTATCCTTACAGAAGAGCGAGATCTCTGCTGTAGAGTGACCTACGGAAAATATAAACACTTAGTCACCTCAGTCTTCCCAGAGAAGTTTAAAGTTTGTACTCTGAGTCCTCAGTGTATCAGTGCAGTGTGTTTGAGCAAGTGGGTGCACAGATGTGATGCAGACATCAGAAGGCCTTCAACACACTGCACAAATGACAACCCATGAGAAACTGTGCATTCTATCCTTTTTAGGACCTTGACTGGTGAAGTCCCTACCAATCTAACCAGTGCTGGCGTTTTAAGTGAAGCTCTAGTAACTTAGGCTCTGAACAGCCACCAGGCACCTCAATGTGTACACACACACTTACACACATTTCAACCCTGGAAAAAAATCAGTTTCATTCAGAGATGAATGCAGGGTTGACTGGATTCCTTTATGTTATCTATGCTCTACTTACAGAATTGAGATGATTTTGCGGTCTTATAGAAGCTTATCTGTTAAAGGATTAGTGTTCAGACATGAAGGCAAAGTGAAACTCAAAGTATTTTAACCCTTTTACTTGTTTTACTGAAATGTGATTATTTATATATGTATTTATTTTGCTGGCTGTTAAGGTTTTGGGTTTTTGTAATTATACATTTAGCTTCCTTGTAAAAATTTAGCAGTATATCTTAAGGTTTTTTTTATAAACATGGGGTTATCACGTGTGATCCTACAAGAACCAGGGAATGTTCTCAGTTAGAAAGTAATAAAGTGATCTTGAATCATAGTTCAATATTTTAGGTAAGTTGAAGAAGCTCTCAATTTAAAGTCTACTAAAGCAAATTTCCATATTAGTGAGATGGCATAGAGCATTAAACATTGACAGTCATAGTAAAATTCCCTGACAGTTCCTGTAGGAGAAGAATATGGTAAGTTCCTTTCATCATTTTGGATCTTTATTCAGCATTTCTATTTGGGCTACGTTTATAAGATAGCAGCATATTAGCTTTATTCCTCTCTCATAAAAGATCTAGTGTAATCTTCAAAGAATTCTCCATCTTCTTATATGCTTAAAGCATTTACTTTGTTCCTTCTACAGTTGTATATACGGAGTCCTTTTCAAAATGTATTTCATTATGCTTAGTTTTCAAAGCTGTGAAGTCTATCAGTTGATTTCAGTTTTCCTCTCTTTTTAAGTACACCAATGTTAATAATTTTTCCATTTATTGCAGCTTTAGAAGCTTCCTTGACCATCTATTTACTTTTCCCACTATAGGATACCATAAAACATCAAATTAAGTCATTCTTTATGAACATCATTATATCAGAATTTTCTAGCAGGCTTGTTATAAGATCTCTGCGTTCTATTCTTTTCCACAAGTAGGTCAACACTTCACAGTCACTTTAATTACTACATGATCTAACTGCATAATTAACTCACTAGCTATATATCTTCCTCAGATCAATGCTGTGAAATACATTCATAGATAGATGGTCCTGGAAGATAATGATTGGACCTCATAAAATGCACTAGGTAAAGAGAGAGCACAGCATCTCAAAAGTCCACGTTTTTTGTGCTGTTATCTATTCTATTGTGTCTCTAAGAAGAGTCTGAAGAATAATTTAATTCTTCATCATTCAAGATGACAGTTTTTTGATATTGGAGGGGAAGACTGGGATGTTCATGTGAAGAAAGTTACAGAGCATCATACAGATTAGCTGAAGGTATATCCGTTATCTGATACTGGGCCTGCTAATTAAAACATCTCAGCTATCTTTGCTTTTCTGTCCAAAATGAAGCCAACATTGAAATTAGATTAGCAAGTCCACTTAGTTTTAAATAAGAAAAGTATAATGGCTTGTTTCACATATCCCTCAGTAGGTTACCACTGTTATCATGGACTTAATTACTTCCCAGTGTGGTTGGAGGCTAGAATAGAGTGGAAATGTACAAAACCTTGGCCACGGTGCTTCCATGTATTTTTCCCCCTGAGACACATATGCAGATGCTGGTGTGGACTCTGCAGGAGGGAGCAGTTTGGAGAAGACTAGAACCATCTCACCTACAGAGGGACAGATGCCATTAAAAGGGTGCCATGCATCACTAGCAGTAATTTCAACATGGGAGAAGAAACAAAATAAAACAGTGAGATTCTGCAGTCTACTACATGGCTCAAATATAAAAGAATAGCAGTGGAATGTTTCAGTCTTAAGAAAGAAGAAGAAATTCTGTTGACCCAGTTTAGACATCCACAGTAGACTGGGAATCTCCCTAAACAATTACTGGAAGGACAAAGATACTTCAAATGTGAAGTTCATTTCATGTTATTGCAGATGACATCGGTCACAGTAACTTTACTTTAGGATTGTCAATTTTTCCCGATGGACTATAAAAGTAGTTCAGATGACTAGCTCAGATAAAGTTGACTACACCACAGACATCTAGAGTCAGAAAAGACAAATTCCATTTGGGATAAATGAAAAATGAGTTATGGTAGAGTTCTATGGACTCTCCACGGCTACAAAAATATCCATAGTTTCGATAGAGTATAGTGGAAAATACACACATAGGAGAATAAGATTTGGATTTCTTTGTGGCAATTACTGTGTGTAGATGACATACTAAGATAATACTGAGGATACTTGTTAAACATTTCTTCATGAAAATCTGGCAAGTAATTCCTAAGTCATAGAAAATCAAACACCTAATGAGAACTTACAGTATAAGTTGGCACTTGAACAGGCTGAAAAAAAAACCCAAAAAACAACCTGGATTGTCATATGTACTGAATTTCTTACATACTGAATTTCTCACATACTGAATTTCTCATATTTCTGAGAAGTACAGAAGAGGGCTCAGGAGACAAATATTTCAGTATGAGAATCGTTTATTCAGACACTAGTGAGACAAAATAGGAATTGAAAAAGAAACTGTCATTGTAGGCTTTGTTTTTTTAACGAAACAACAACTGAAAAAGCCAAAGTATGTCTGTAATAGTGGCAACTGATAAAGGAAAATGAACCATGGGAAGCAGAATACTCTAAGATGGCAAAATATACAGTTGCTCATGAGTTTGCACAGAAAGGTGAAATACCCAAATAAGTAAAAGCTGGCAATGGAGAAATAAAAGGCAGTATAAAGTAAAAGGTAAAAAAGGTAAAACTAAGAAACCTGCCTCTCTCAGATGTGCCTCAGTGAGTTCAGTGACTGTCCTGGATACTCAGCAGATGCTTAGAATTTATTCATGCATAACACAGGCTGATGCTCCATCTACCATGAAACCTCTTAGTATTCCGTTAGTATCATATGCTTTTGTGATTCCAGGCCAAGAAAACAATTACATATAGTTGATTAGCATAATATATCAGCCTAGGGTTCTAATAGAGAAGGGGAAAGAGATAGGAAAAGAAAGTAATGAAGCTAATTATTTTGTGTATTAGTGTAGATAGAAAATAACTGAGAAGGGGACATTATTGGTGAAGATTTAAAGTCACACTTCGTTGTTGGTTAAGACTAGTAGCAATAAGGTCAGTAACCCAGATTTATACTGATGAGGCTGAGATCACAGTTTACGATTTGGAGTTGAGTTCAATATTGCCCAGATTTAGACACACAGTATAAAGTCAGAAGAGACTGTTTTATAGAAAATACTACAGTTCCCGTGTTGAAAATTGCACAAGTCATAGGCTGTACTCACCAGCTGTAAGAATCCCATCATTCCATCTGAGAGGAAAAAATAAAGGTGTTTTTCATAAACGTGGAAGAACTGCTGGCGTTTTCAGGCATTTCTGAAAACTGTCACTACCAGAAATACCTTCCAGAATGATTCTCATTTCAGTTTAAATGTGTTCTGTTGTTATCCTGACATTAGGTATACAAATGCAAATTCAACCATTTGTCTCTGGGAACAAATAAAATCCTTATTTCCAAATTATCATAACATGCTTTGGATTCAGGCTTCTTGCAGTTAACATTTTCTTACCAGTTTTAGGGACTTAGGTGATTCCCAGATAAAACTGTGGCTATGCAATTGGTTGAAATTATAACAGTTTAAAAATTCTCCTTGTTGAACTTTTTGGATCATTTATAAGTTAATTAATAATAAAGTGAGAGCCGTTTCCTGGAGAGTCTGACCTAACTGGTATGAAACACTCTAATGTCTTTTAAAATCAATAATGTGCCAAAATCACCAATGGATCACCTTTGTTTGCACAACAGTAAATGGTGGTGGACATTTCTATTAGCAAAAAACTAGTAGATTGTCCAGGCTGTAAAATGCAACTCCTAATCAATAGTTGTAAATAAATTCATCAAAAATAATGAAAAAGAAAATCTAGCCAGGTGAAATAAGAAGTCTGGCTGTCTTCCAGTTAACATTTTAAAAGGACATAATGAGAAATAAATCCACTCCCTCCCATTTATGAAGCCTGAATGACAAGCGGCAGCAGAATACCAACTGTCCTTGTCAGGAGGCAAATACTTCCTATGAGATGAGTAATGCTTCTGGCAGGAAAGTATGTATTTCCCAAATTAGCTTCAATAAAAGGATATTTACATAAATAGCAGGATGTTTAACATTTCTGCTTTTGCTTTATCCATCTCACAAAACAAAAATAGTGTGCAATGAAAATGTGTGTTGAAGTTGTTATTCAGTCTTGGAATCAGAGTTTAAAACTCAAATGTTTCACTTATTACATAGCTCCTTGATGGAATTACAGTTTTGCTATGAAAGTTAAGGGCACATGATTCCATATGTTTAATTGAAATGGCCCAAAACTTACAGCTTGCCAGCATAAGAAAAATTACACTTTACTTTTCTAATGCCTACAGAGAGCTATAATTCACTAGCTTCCGTACTCCCTGGGTACTGCTGTTGCCAATTATAGGTATTTCTGAATTGTAAAACAAACACAGGAACACTTTGTTCCACAGTACTATCTGTTTAACCATCTGAGTAATTCCCAGATCACTCCACTGCACTCTAAAGGGACACATTGTGTTGGTTTTGGAACTGGAGAACAGCCTTATGACTGTGTTTGAAGGCTAAAAAGTTTCATTCACATTGCTGTAGTCCTTCCTCAGTATCTCTAATGCCTTGCTAGAAGTTTTCAAGATACGCTTTTCAATTTTTCTTGAGGCAACTTCTGTAGTTGCTCTGAACATTGGCTCCATTTATTAGGAAATTCTTCCTAAAACACAACTCTTGGTAGGTAAAGCTATTTGCAGGAGCAAACAAAATTGCAAGGAGGGAACAGAACTCAATTCCATAGATTTCATATATAAGTTTGATAGTACAGAAGGAATCAGCAATTCATAGTTGTGCAAAAATAACCAAAACCACTTCCAAATCGACTGCTTCCTGACCTCATCCATTTCTCACATTTACAAAGCATGAGTCAAATCTTCAGCCAGAATCAAGGAATCAACTGGCGATATACAGGTGATAAACAGATCCCTGAAAGCACTCCACATAAGATCTTTTCCTGATTTAAATCAGAGTTATTTAACAATCTCCTATTAATTACCACTTTTAAAAGTTCACAGCTATAGCTGCGTTGTACAAGAGTTCTGGATATACTTTTGTCTGGTCCTGTCTCCTAGACTGGTAGCTGACAGGAGTGCTGCATCCAAACTGTGGGGCAGGAAAGTGTTTTACGGAGCCCCTGGCACTTCTGGTCCCACACCTCTGTTTGCAATAGGGGACCTGTCAGAGGGCACTTCCTACTGTATACTTGGGTTTTCATCCAAAAGAAACCAGGGCATTGGAGAAAAGCAGGAGAAGGGTGAGCAAACCTCAAAGGCAGGATGGTGCTCTCCTGGGTCTCATCCCAACATTTATTTAGGATATATGTGGTGTTTATTTCCAGGACTGGAGGCTGAGGAGTGTTTTCAAGTTTAAAGGTTACCTAATGCATCAAAGTTTTCTCTGTCCTTCCTAAGTTGCCAGATAATTCCTCCTCTTTACATAAGCTCTAGTATACTAATGGATGCCTGAGATGCAAAGGAGCTACCCAGTACCAACATCTGTTCTTGGTTCTCCAGGGCAGAATCAGATCATAAATCAAAGACAAATATCAGAGACAATTGCTAGTATGTTCTAACCAGAGCCTCATCTCTACAGCAACTTTTCACTGAATACTTGGGAAGAAAAAATTCCTCAGCAATAAAACTCTTTCTTTCTAGTCTGTCTTCTATTTTGAACTCTGAATGCTCCTTTCCACCTCAATCATATCTCAGAATTTCAAGTACTGTTCAGAAATACATCCCCTTTAATGGTGAAATACCACATATCAGTCTTTTAAAAAGACAGTAAGTCCAGTTTCATAATTTCTGTTTCACTGTTTCTGCAATCAAAATCTTCCATTAACGATCCTAAACTAATACACAGATGAAAATTACCGGGAGTTTAGTAGTATTATTAGTATTAGCCAAACTAACATGCTAAAACTTCTGTATGTTATATAATCTATGAAGTGAAGAGTGTTACTATACACTGTATTTCCCAATATGTCAATAAAAATAGAGCCTTGGTGGATGGCAAAGAAAAAGGGACGAGCATAAATGGCCATCTTAGATTCAAATGCCTTGCCTATTAAGGGAAACATCTTGTAACATTTACAATAATTGAGCTTTGTTTCAAAATTAAGACAGTAACAACAAATAACTCAGTGTGACATTAATGCTGATTCTGCTAAATATCAACAAATTTAAGTATTTATATCTAAAGTGAAGACATTACAACTGAAAATAGCAATTCTGTCAGTTCTAGGTGATTATCTTGCTTTTACAAGGTCATCTGTTTGGATGCTTAGTGCATTGTTCTCTATACAGTTATGTATGTATATAATAATACTATTAATGCAGTTTTGACAATACAGAGTTCCATGAAAATACTAAGAAATTATAATAATGAAATCAAACTACGCAAGGGGCATATATGTTCATATTTCCTTTTCTGATTGCGATGAATTTGAAATATCCATCAATATAAGCATCACCAGCTGCCATTAATTGCAAAGAATCTGCAAAAATCAAGAGATGTAATTGTTACATTTGCCTTTGCAAAGGCAAATTATTATGTTTTTGTACCTCAGGGTGCTCCCGTGACACAAAATACCCGTGCAAACTTTTGAATCATTTTATTATTTAAGTAGTAGAGGTTGTTCAAAATGCTGGTGGTATGGGAAGTATCAAGCCTCATGAACTTTTAATTTCCCCTGTGCAATATCTTTAGCTTTCTATTTTTTAGACAGTATATCCAGGAAAACTAGTAGTTTAACTAGCAGTAGTTAAAAATTGCTAGAAGCTACTGTAGGAAGGAGAAAACTGGCAAAAAGGTTTCAAACAATTCCATGTCCTACTTAAGTTCCCAGAATTACAATGGAAGATTACTAACCAATTGATAAATTATCAACTTTTCAATAAAGTATTATTTGCACATTTGCTTTTTGTCCATTATCCTTGTTGATTCTTCTGCAGAATCCTTTAGCTTAACTCATAATGTACTTCTACCTCAGCAGACTAGTATCTTCTTCTTGCAAAACAGTTTTAAACACCATACATTCCCAATCTCTCAATATGTGGGTTGCCAAGAATAGAAATTCAAAGACTAAATAACTTTATAGCTCAATTCCTCCTGATGTGTGGCTAAAGACCACTCAGACGCAGCCTGCCATAGGCTTCCTTTGTGCTCCTCTCTGAACTGCAGCTACGAAAGAAATATTCAGGTCTCTGCCAAAACACTGAAGAAAATTAAATGTTGTCAGAATAATCAGTATTACAAACTAAGATTTTTATTGAGGAAACCAAATTATTAGCCTATCTCTCAGATGAGGCACAGTACATAGAAATCCAGAAAACATGGACAAAACTTACTAAGCATATGCCACTTGCGTACATTATATACCTGCACATATCTTTATATACTTGTACAGAAAACCATTTGTAGATTCAGATCATGAAGCTCAGTAGTGTGTGAAGCAAAAGGCAGACTCTGACATAACATCTTACAAGTGCACAGCAGTACAACATTCCTGAGCAAGGTTACTACAGGTTTGTATTGATATTTGCTTGTTTTTTGCAGTGGCGATCTAATGTTCCATGTTATGGGCGGGGGGGGAAGTGAAGTATATCTAGGATAGCAGTGGAAAAAGAACAGTGTCTTTTCAGGAAGGATCATGGTAAAAACACTGTCCCTATTTTTGTGTGATTTTTATAGAGCCATTTTAAAGTGACCATAATTAAATATTAGCAACAATAAAGTGAATGCATACTTGTAATAACTGACCATTATCTAGAAGCTTTTCCCTGTCTTTTCCTTATACAGGTGTGACTCCTTTAAATTGCTCCCTAATGCTTGTAAGAAGTAACTCTTTATCTCTTGGGGTAGGCTTTTCATTCATTAAAACCAGTCATAAATCACCCTCTCCCTTCAGTGACACAAGACTAGTGGTCCAGTGCTCCGATATTAATCCTTTGTTTTGTAAAGTGTGAATTCACAGATAATTTTAAGTATAGTCATTTTAGAGTAGGTTGATGAGATGCAGTCTTCTTGAATAAATTTAATGCAAATTAAAAGACAAATGGAACCTACTATCTCTTATCTCAACTACAAGTGGTTGTTGTCAAATAAGAGAAGGTACCTACTTAAATTTATTTTTAGATGTCTCATGAGGAGAAGAAAAGAGAATGAAGAAAACAAAGGAAAATGTGGAAGACAAGATGGCAGTGATGATAGAGGAGTATTAGAGAAACAGCTTATTTGGCAAGTTAAACATTTGCATTGATATGGAGCAGACTGTAGAATAGGAAATGCTGAAGTCAAGATGATCAAGGAACTGTCATACGCATCAAATAGTTGTGCCGCACAGTATGACATTAGAAAAATTAGATCCATTGAGTCTCAAAGACAGATGACACTAACAGATGAAAACTGTACTCCCCTTTAGATGGAAATAGAAGAAAAATACAGATGACAAGACTTTGTTGGAATAATGCCACTGGCTTTAATAAAACTACTCAGGTTACAAATTTGGGCCCTGGAGATCATATCTGAAAAAGAGTTAAGTATCCCTAAAAGTAACTTTGAAAGTGAGTGCTGGCTAAGAAGATACCAGTAGTTGTTAAATATTTTAAAACAACAGACACAGAAGAAAAAAATCAATAAAGTCTCATATGAAAGGTGATTTTAAAAAAGAAATTGGTAGGTTATATCTTGCTGTAGTAACTCTGACATGAAGTTTTATACTTGCACTGATATTTTTCTAAGCTACCCCACAAAAAGTGTTCTCCAGCCAGGCCAGTGAACAGCAAACCTCCAAACTGCTTTCTGAAAATCCATATTTTTTTTCCCCTATAGCTTTTTTAAGTAGCCTGCAGCTAGAAATCTCCTCCTCTTTTTTTCATGCAACTGTTTACCAAAAGCCCAGGGCATCGCCAGTCCCGTCAGCAGAGATGCTGCCCACTCAGCGGGGCAGGCCCTGAGGCTGCCCTGTTTCCTTCCGTGGGATCCACAATGCCCTGTGCACTGGCGATGCGCTTGGCGGCAGGGGAGGCACCTTCCTCCCCACTCCTGGGTGCCCGTGGCCAGCACCCACCCTTTGCCCTCATGAGAAGGCACCTGCGGGTGGGGGTGCCTCACAGCGGAAAGCCCTGCCTGGGCGCAGCTGGTGCCTGCTGCGAAGCAGGTGAGGTGGCCTGGAGGGTGTTTGGGCAGGCTGGTGGTCCCAGGAGAAGGCACCTGGTGGTGGGGGAAGCCTTGCCTAGAGCGGTGGACCCTTGCGTGCAGCTGGGTTTGGTGGCAGTGTGGCACAGATGGTAGGTCTGGGCACGACCTAGGAGAAGGGCTTTCAGGATCATAGTTTTGCAAGAAGGGACCTGTCCTGTTCGGGACAGGAATTTGCATTTCAGCTCAGTGTTGCTCTTGATACCTGTGTACACGTAAGAGATTACTGGCTTACGTAGTGAACGGCTGTTTTTGTAAAGATTTGTGATGGGCTTTGTATCTCTTTTCCTTGTTTTTCTAAATTTGTGTTTGTTTTTCTTTAGGCATCCAGACGTGTAAAGGCCACTGGAGGGCGGGGAGTGCTCTTTCCTTTAGGCACTGTGCTCAGAGGAGAAGTTGCCAGAGACAGAGGCAAGAGTCACCGTATGGAGCTGGGGGTCCACAGCTCGTGCTCAAACAGAGCGCAGTGAGAAGCAGAGAGCCAGGTTTCAGTCACCAGTTGGTAACTCAGATCTTCCCGGGGCCAGGGGATACTACATTCACTGCAACTCAAAAGGTTGCTGAGATGCCTGGAAGCAAGGGCTCACCTTTGAGGACACAGTGAGCAGGAAAAGAGTTGTGTACAAGACCTTGTAATTCTACTCTTATTTGTTCTGAGACGTCTGTCTTTCAGTGTTTAATTTCCAGGCTTCATTCAGCAATATTAGGCTTGCCTTTCTTTTTTTTTTTTGGTGTGTGTTTAAGAACCTTTTTAGAGAGCTCACAGGGAGGAAGAAGTCTAGGTACAACCACTTTAAAACTGCATTTATTTCAGGGTCCTGCTGCAGAAAGCCCAGGTATCTAGTGAGAGAAAGGGCTCTGCAGCTTGTAAGCAGGATAGCACTCTGGACCTCAGCAAAATGAATCTTGTGCAAAACTCCTGGTTGACTTGAGTGGAAAAGATAACAGGAGCTCAAAGTACCTCGGTGCTTTCCATCCTACAGAAAGTGATGTAAGGCAAGAGCTGATAGCATTGCCATTTTCCAAGTTGTTTGGAGTTCCAAGTTTTATATGCTGTATAGGTATCATTCACCTCTAATATCACTTACAACTTTGAAGAGCAGAATGAAATCATTATATTTTCCCTGCAGTATGCAATTAAAAACTTTTTCTCAGCAGCTCTTATAAGCTGCTGAGCATACAAGAGCATGCTCTTGTGTTCTCAGGAATGAGGGATAATGAGGATAGAGCAGGTAAGAATATTCCTCTTCCAATAGAATTCTTTTGGTCTCTATGTCTCTGTTACCATGTTAAAACAGGAATGTAAAGGAGAACTGAACTTTTTGTTTTATGCAAGACATTCCTATCAGTCTTCTGTATCAAATTTAATTCTAGGACCCTGACATTTTTATGATTAAACAATTTGTCAAACTTGCTACTTAAAGATTTGTAAGTTTATTCCATACAGATTGAAATGATTTCATACCATTTCTGTAATGGGACACTGATGAGTACAATCATTTTATCACAGATTTTCATGATGTAGTTCTTAAACAATAGTAATTGCACAGTGTAGGAACTCTGAAAAATTGAATTCGTAACAGTTGCATCATGGATGCAAAGCTACGCTATTCTATGTTAAAACATAAAATGTTAACACTTCTTGGAAAATTTTAATTACAAGAACAGTTAGTGACTTGTAAACTAGGTTGAATTTAAAACGAATTTAAAGAAGGATGCTTTCTGTGAAGTTGTTCATTGCTGATAAGCTCTACTGTCTTCTGAACTTGCTGTAAGCATTAAAGGACACCTGAAGTAGCCAGAAATAATACTGCTTCTCTTCCTTCTTCTCCCACCTGGTTGGTAGACCTTTCAGTGGAAAACTGCAGTTTCTCAGAGAAATGCAGATTTCTTTATGCTTCTGACTGTTTTCCTGTTATTTCTATCTACTTGGATCTCTGTCATTTTTTATACAGCTGCTTATAACTTTACTTACTTATCTGATGATTTCTGCATTAATATACAAATAAAAAGGTGTGTGTTTTTCTTAAAAGCAAACATTCTTTATCCTAGAAAGAAAACTCTTAACTTCTGTTTGCTGTACATACAATGTTTCTTATGGTGGGACTAGAAAAAAAAAAAATGCTCAATTAAAACTTTCTTATTCTGTGAATGTAAGTGGACACACACCTCTTCATAAACTAAAAAAAAAAAGGAAAAAAATCACTAGGAACCCTAGAGCATGATCTGATTTAAAATAAACACTTCTGTGCAACCACATTTCCATTGTGTTTTAATGAAAACAAGTAATACTATTTTTGAAAAGGAGGATGAGGAAATTGAACAGAACAAAACAGGAGACAGTGGTTCAGCTAAAACCAATGCCATTTACTTGTCCGCACCCAGTATGTCTATATAGGGAGGTTAATGTACTCATGAGCTCAAAAAAAATAATCCCCCTGCTGCATGTCTTCTTATAAGTCCTGAGTTGTCCAACTGTCTGTGAAAGTTCTTACCAATTTTTATGTGAATTGTATTTCTCTTAATTAATGTTTTCTGTTTATTATCTTATTAAATATTTTAGTGGTTTTGATCTCACCTGCTTGTAAAATGCCATCTAAGACTTATCAGCAACGAACTCTGGGATAGAAGAGAAGGGAGCTGGCAAATACGTTCTTAACACAAGAACATCATGAGGTCTTGCCGTTGTCTGGATGATACAATAAGACGTAACATCTGGATGCAGATTTTTCTTGCACCACACCACTGCTGAACTGCATGAAGGTGTATGTCTATTAGCCCAAAGTGAACAGCAAAGTTTAGCTTCAAGTATTTGTTGCACTCCCTGCTGCTTTGCTGTGAAAGAGTACTCCTTGTCATGTCAGTGTGTTTAACCAAACCAGTGAAATATGGACTCTTGCTGTCTTATCTCCACTGATAGAATGATCCACAAAAGTGTTACACAGTTAACGTTTCTACACTAACAGACTATTTTTTTTTCCCTTGTAAAATGGAAAAGCATAATTGTATATGAAAAGAAAACAGAACACTTTCTTACCTGGTAGTCTCCCATCCTCCTTCTCCCTGCCGTAAGAGATGTAGACAGAAAATATGAGCAGTCAGTTCAGCCCCATTCTTCCGCTGGTATGAGTATTTGCACTTTCTCAAAGTAAGTGGTAAATGTGTTTAAAGGACTGCTATTCTCATTCGCAAGCTTCAGATTGTTCAGACAGCGTAAATCATAATATAAAGCAAAAGACAATTAGTTCTGTATCCCATTATAGTGCAGTACATACTGTCAGACTTACTGTAAATAAAAAGTTTAAAATATGTTTTTCCAATTACAAAAAGCATTTTGCTTCACTTTTGGGATACAAAGGAAAGGAGGGAAATACTTTGCAAAAAGTTGTTTTGCTGCAGTTGTCTAACATAAAACTTCTTTTGTAAATAGAAAAAAAAAATGAAGTTAATATGAAGCTCCCACATCTAGCAAGTTACTAAATTTCATCCTAGAAGTAACATCTTTGATGTTTACTAAGAATTTGTTAAATTCTTAAAGTATGTGTCTTGCTTAGCCATATTCACTAGATCCATTATGTTTTTTTGAGAAAATGTTCCACTTGTACATTACTTTCAATCCTTCGTTTTTCTTTCATGAGAAAATATTTTCGGTGTTTTAAAATCCAATATTTAAGCATAATAAATCTAGGATCTAAAGGCTAAATGTCTGTCTCTTTCTATCACTGTAACATATTTGTGCTTTTTGACTCTTACAGGAATATTCCTATGCAGTATGTTTAATCTTACTGACTCTTGATTATTTTTTAAATTAATTTTAGTAGTTTAATGCAAATTAGTGATATTGATGGAGGTTTATACATGGCAGTAGCGTTCAGATATTGCTATGTCCACTGGCTTGTCTTCTCTGAGATCTTTCTTGTTGTTGTATTGTTGTTTTTATTTAGTGGTTTGGAGTTTTTTCTTCTTCTTTGGTTAGTACTATGGCTAGTGCCATAACCACTTTGACTGTCTGCACAATGGACAGTCTCTCTATGGGAACGTGTTGGTTTCTTCTAAACCTTCTGGCAAGATCCTTGTGGGAGACGATTCTGTGAAGGTGCTGGAGCTCGGGACAGCTTTTTGTCTATCATATCAAAAGGATATGTAGAGAAGAACTGAGGTATAGCTCCCCCCCTTTTTTTTTTTTGACTTGTTTTCCAAGTGAATGTTGAGAATTAGTTGGGAAACATGCACAGATACGCTATATAGGCTGCATGAGCAGGAGAAATCTGTTCCATTTGTGCCTGTTCATGTTAGAAACAAGGGGCAAAGGTTAAAAATGCTAATTTTGATTAAAGAAGCAGATCTTTCTAGACTTCTAGTCTCAGTGGAAAAGATGCTTTTTAATGTCTAAGTCAAAGCAGCTGGAGTTCAGATCCTTGTTAGAGCTGTCTAGGAAGAAGTTGAACTCTGCTTGCAGACCGCAGCCTAAAGATACCTCCACAAGATATAGTCTTTCTGAGTATTCCTTTTCAGTATTTCACTACATGTTGGTGCTGTGGCAGAGCAGTGGAGATTACGAAACAAGCCTCAGTCTGTACCAGAGGCTTTATAATAATTCTGAAGCTGTGATGGTTAGCATGCCTGCCATTCCTGATGAACTTTTTCTGTGCTATCTATGCTAGCTAACAATGACAGTACCTTTGTCCTCCTCAGTTACTTGCTGCTGCTTGGGCTAAAGCAAGTGTCTGAATGGATTGTACATTTACCTGGCTGTAGGGCTGAGTTTAAGCTGAGGATGAAGACATAAGAAAGGATTAACTTCCACTAGAGGAGTTTGGCTCGATGGGAGACCGAAACACTCCAGAAGCTCTTCTTATCAAGACATATTGTTATCTTCTGAATAAAGTAAGAAAAACCAACAAAAACCCCAGTCAAGCTTTTGGGTCTTTGTTTTGTTTTGCTTCCCAAAGCAGGAAGCAAATAATCTTTTAAACAATATATCAACTGAAAGTTCATTTAACAAAATGCATTACTCTAATTTGGTATATAATCATAGAATCACAGAATCATTAAGGTTGGAAAAGACCTTTAAGATCATCAAGTCCAACCATCAACCCAATACCACCGTGTCCACTAAGCCATGTCCTGAAGTGACAAGTCTACACATTTTTTTAACAGCTCCAGTGATCGCGACTCTACCATCTCCCTGGGCAGCCTGTTCCAACATTTGACCACTCACTCTGTAAAGAACTTGAGGCCATTTCCTCTCATACTGTCGCTAGTTACTTGGGAGAAGACACCAACACCCACCTCACCACAACCCCCATTCAGGTAGTTGTAGAGAGCGATAAGGTCTCCCCTCAGCCTCCTCTTCTCTGGACTGAACAACCCCAGTTCCCTCAGCCGTTCCTCGTAAGACTTGTTCTCCAGACCTCTCACCAGCTTCGGTGCCCTTCTCTGGATACACTCCAGCAACTCAATATTTCTCAAACATAACAAATTAGTGGAAAAATTAATGTTAAATTTGTTTTGAGTTAATAGTTTTAGACAGTGAATAAATGATTGAGCAATGAAACAAGATTACCTGAATATGGAGTTCAAGAAAGTAATTTTTGTTGTCTGACTCATCTCCCCAAATTAAATTTCTTTTAATTTAATTTAATCTTAATTTCTGAAATGTTTCAATTGCTCTAGTAGACACAGCAGCCTGTTTTTTGACAGCAAAGGCAATAAAATGGTCTCTGGTCTTCATTCACATCATATATGACCACCTGCAGTGTATGAGGTCTGGTACAGAATAAATTTGATTGCCTCAGTTCTTTTGCAGACAAGGGCTTATGACATTAAAGTCAATATGCAGATTAACTGGGTACAGTAAAAAAAAGTACCTTTCTTTGTTTTGAAACTGTGTCAATAACTTTTTTTAGTTGCTTTCTAGTACCTGTATTATGAAAGATGGAAAACAAATATTCATCATTCAATTTCTGTGTGCCACACAAAGTTACTCTGTGATATTCTCCGTCATCTGTCTCTTCACAGCTGAAAAGTCCTGCTTTGTTTCATTGCTACTATTATGGGAGGCATTTCATACATGTAATAATCTCTGCTGCTAATCCTCATAACTTCCAATTCTTTCTGGGAGTGAGCAGAATCAGAAAAGCAGACCATGTTTGAAGTATAGCTATGCATTGATTTATTCAGGTGGTTCTCAGAAAGAAATAGTCCAAACAAAAAAGTCCCAAAATTCTATTTCAAAGAAGAAAGAAAAGAGGTTTTCCTCTATATGTGCCTCTTAGACTTGACATATTAGCCGATATTTGCAAACATGGTATTTTTATGAAGTAAAAGTAAAGCCCTCCTTTGAGTCAGACTTCAAAGTGATTCTTCAGGCTCCAGAGATGTCATTTATTAACATGTAGGTATATTCATTTTAATTGTGCTCCTACATTGGACTGCTACTGTGTGGCAAGTTGGAACTTTAGCAAATAACACATGAATTAGTCTTTAATAATTAATAAGTCTTATTCTTGTCCAGCTCCCAAAATATTTTATAAATAATTCTCTTTACCTGCTAATTCTGTTACTGTAGGACTAACTGAAAAGTTGAATTTGTTCAACATTTTAAAGAAATAGATTTTGCTGCTGTTTATTGATGGCCGTTGTAAAAGGCGTTCTTAATTTCATAGTATTTCTATTCTTTCTCTTTTCTTTTACATTTTAGAACAGCTCAGCTGCTGACTATCTGCATAAGCCTTCTATGAGAACACATGGGGTTTTATTTTTCTTTGGCTTAATAAGCAGAGAAGAGTCAATTAAACCCTAATAACAAAAGAGGGTTGAATAGTTCAAAAGTGAAGTGCAAAGTCTATTTCTCTGCAAACAGAAAGTACATCTGATAAAAGTCTTCCAAGGTAGCCGCAGAGAAACCACTTTTTGTCTTTTCTAAATAAAGCAGAATTTTCCAGCAATATGAAAACTCCAGTTCAAAGGTGTGTGTGTGGGGGGAAATCCCAAAAGCAACATTCCCCCTAAAAAAACCCCAAATTGCCCATTAAACCAAAAAAACCCCACAGGCACACATGTATTCACACAGAGAACTTCTGGTCACCTTTAGGGGTATCACTGGTTCTTTCCCAGGCTGTCATATGTCATATCAGCATTAAGCCCGTCATACCTGACTTTACTGCTTTGTCTCTAAATGCTACTGCAGGAATCTTGGCTGGAGGTGGCCAGTCGTAGTAGGTTCTCTTCTCAACCTAAGAAGAATTTACCCAGTTGTTGACTCTTCCTATGTCCATATTTTTTTTAATGCACTTATACCCGCTTACTTTAAATTTTTTGAAGTTTCTTTTGTGATGCTAGCGTGTTAAAAGTAATATCTTCTAAGCAAGCAGTATGTGTTCCTCCAAACAGTGCACACTGTTTCACACAAGCATTAGAAAAGGATGAATTACATTTTGCATTTAAGCTTTAAAAAAATCATCACTGGCAATCTAAGTATTGCCAAAGGTCTCTATATTTTGTTTATAAGGGGCCAGGATCTCTGCCATTTTCTATATAAATGAAGAATAAAATTAAGGAGGGGTGGGGTTTGTAATCACATTTTGCCTGCAACTTGTAGGAAGGTTTCTGGTTTTAGAGAAACCTAAGACTATGATAATATTTACTGTCTTGCAGACAGTAATGCCTGATTTAAATATAATATGCATCATTCATTTTTTCATGAGCTAGTGAGGTAAGCAGAAAACTGGATACAAAATCATGTTGATCATTTATCCAGATTTTCTAATGCAAACAACGAGAAAATTTATCACTTTAGAAAGAGGGATAGCAGTAGAGGGGAGAAGTTTCTTATAGGACAGCCTGAAGGACTTCAGCCTTCAAGCAGGTAAGGGCAGGGTATTCAGCTAAGCTGTTGTTTAAAGGGTGTCTTCAGGATACTGCTGTGGTACAGGTGAATACATACCTTTGACAACAATGTCACTGTACTTGTCATAGTTTTTAATAACTCTTAGAATCATAGACTAGTTTGGATTGGAAGGGATCTTTAAAGGTCATCTAGTCCAACCTCTCTGCAAGGAACAGGGACATCTGCAACTAGATCAGGTTGCTCAGAGCCCCATCCAGCCTTACTTTGAATGTTTCCAGGGATGGGACATCTACCACCTCTCTGGGCAACCTGTGTCAGGGTTTCACCACCCTCACTGTAAAAAATTTCTTCCTTAAAACTAGTCTAAATGTACTCTCATCTAGTTTAAAACCATTACTCCTTGTCCTATTGCAACAGATCCTGCTAAAAAGTCTGTCATCATCTTTCTTATAAGCCCCCTTTAAGTACTGGAAGGCTGCAATAAGGTCTCCCTGGACACTTCTCTTCTAGTCCCAATACGGACTCCTGAGGGACACCACTCATCACTGATCTCCATCTGGACATTGAGCCACTGACCACTGCCCTCTGGGTATGACCACCCAATCAATTCCTCATCCACCCAACAGTCCACCCATCAAATCCATATCTGTCTAATTTAGAGAGAAGGATGTTGTGGGGGACCATGTCAGACCTTACAGAAGACCTTACAGAAGACCTTACAGAAGTCCAGATAGATGATAACAGTAGCTCCTCCCTTGTCCACTGATGTGGTCACTCCATCCTAGAAGGCCACTAGGTTGGTCAGGCAGGACTTGCCCTTGCCCTCGCCCCATGCTGGCTGTCTCCAATCACTTCCCTGTCCTCCATGTGCCTTAGTATAGGTTCTAGGAGGATCTGCTCCATGATCTCCCCAGCCACAGAGGTGAGGCTGATGGGTTGGTAGTTCCCAAGGTTCTCTTTGCTATCTTTTTTAAAAATGGGCGCAATGTTTCCCTTTTTCCAGTCTCCAAGGATTTCCCCTGACTGCCATGAGTTTTCCAATATCATTGAGAGTAGCTTGGCAACCACAGCAGCCAATTCCCTCAGCACTCTGGGGTGTATCTCACCAGGTCTCAGAGACTTGTGCATGTTCATGTTCCTCAGGTGGTCTTGAATCTGATCTTCTCTGACAGTGGGAGGGACTTTGATCTTCCAGTCCCCGTCTTGCAGTCCATCTCCTCGAGATAAGTGTGGGAAGAGAGACTGCCAGTGAAGACAGGCAAAGAAGTCCATGAGTACCTCAGCCTTGTCTTAATCCATTGTTGCCAGTTTGCCAGTCTTTCTACATACCTGTAGAAGCCTTTCTTACTTTTCTTTGCATCCCTTGCCAAGTTCAGTTGCAGCTGCACCTTGGCCTTCCTGACCCCATCCCTACACAACCAGGCAGCATCCCTGTACTCTTCCCAGGATACCTGTCCCTGCTTCCACTGCCTGTGCATTTCCTTCTTGCCCTTTAGTTTGACCAACAGGTCTCAACTCAGCCATGCTGGTCTCTTGCCTCCCTTTCCTGATTTTTTAACCTGGGCATTGACAGCTCTTGCACTCTGTGGAAAATGTCCTTAAAGATCTGCCAGCTCTGTTCTGCTCCCTTGTCCCTGTGGGCAGTTTCCCAGGGGATCCTATTGACTAACTCCCTGAAGAGCTGGAATTTTGTTTTCCTAAAATTCAGGATCCTGATTTTACTCTTCTCCTGCGCCATATCCCTCAGGACTGTGAACTCCACCACCGCATGATCACTGCAGCCCAAGCTTACTTTTAAATGATTACACTTTCCCTAAGTGTTTATTTTCAGTACAGGAAGGCATAAAATTCCTTCTGAGTGTAATTGTCTTGTCTCTGATAATATGAAGAGACTGGTCCTCATGAAAGAAACAAATATGTGTTCATAACGAATCCCATATGCCATTGTACATGATTCTTACTGGGGAGAGGACTGGGTACAGACAACTGCCTAAAGCAGTTCTTTAAAAAACAGAACTATATATAGTTCTTTTAAATGTTCTGTTGTAAATGTTTTTTTGATTGATGTTTAATTTGTTATTTGACTCACTGACTTCTCATTAATATTTCTTAAAAGCCAAGGTGTGCTCATGTTGAATTTTTGCAAAAAAACCCGCCACCAATTCTAGTTTCCAATTGCTGTTAATTTGTTTTGTGATTAAAATACTATTGTGGCAATTATATTTGTATAAATATCCATGGTGTCTTCCTAAGCTTTTTTTTTTTTAATCTTAAGTTGTGGAATTAATAAAATAAATCAACTGTTTTACTTAAATTTAACATCTGGAATGAAGTATTGTTTAACAAGTACCTAGCTACCATCTTGGTGGGATTGTTGTTAATAAATGCATAAGCACCTAAAGCTGATTGAATCTTCTAAAGCTTTTGGATGTATGTTAGGCTTCACAAGTTTTAAAATAGACTAAGAATTCTCAAGCTTTTAATAAAAGTACACTACCTTATTTGTATAGCAATTCTAGTGCTATAGACTTAATGCTTCTTTTTGTATTGTGAATGTGCCTCCACCATGATTAGTAGACCAGCAAGGCATTATGAAGTGCACACAGTAAAGATGACATTCCCATTGTGCTTTACTTGGTTCCATTTATTGGAACAGCAGGGTGCTGTTTGTAAAGCTTGAAGTAAGACAGATACTTGGAACCATATAGGCAGGATTATTCTTACATTTCATAGAAATGACTGTCTAAGAGCTGGACCAGAACTGTGGTTCTTGTTAGACTCTCCCCTTCAAGAGAAGTTGTCTCTTAGGACAAACTACTCTTTGCTTCCCAGATCTTTCAGAAAAATACTTGAACCTGAATGACCACAATGACTGTGTGAGATTCAGGGGTGTCTGCCCTCTTGCTGTTCCCCTGCTGGCTTTAGAAATAGCACTGGATTTTGTCCAAGTTGATGAAAAGTAAATCTACTCAAATAAAACTCTCTTCTCAGTAATATGTGTTTGCGTCCCGGAGCCAAGTATAAGGTCTATTGCTGTTCAGCTTCAACTTGACAAGCACTTGGATGGTTTAAGGCAGAAGTCTGACATTTATGAAGTCATTATACTTTTTTGAAGACTGCTGAAATGGTAAAAGATAAAAGTAGTGCTTTTGAAGCCATTGTTTTTTGCTGAATCCCCAGTGCTTGGTTCTCTCTCTTGAATACTCTCTACATTTCCTCAGTGCCGGTGTTTTTCATGCAGAAGAAAAGGCAATTTTGAAGTATGCCTTGTGCTGAGATATACAGTACAACAAAGTGCCCTTTAAGTGGGGAAGAAAAACCCAAGAGAATGATCCTAAAGCACGTATATATTTCTACCAATTCCAGCTTTCAGAATGTTTTAAACTAGGCTACAGAAAATGCTCTAGATGGTGATTGTGATATTTGCAAAGCTTCTGTAAAGGTGGGCATAGAATTGTTATAAAATAATTGTAAGCTACTAGACACTAGAGTTTTCTATACACAGGTGTGGCATCTCATGAATTATATTTGCATTGCTGTACAGAATCACAGAATCAGAATCACAGAATCACTAAGGTTGGAAAGGACCTTCAAGATCATCAAGTCCAACCATTAATCCAGCCCCACCATGTTCCTAAACCATGTCTTGAAGTGCCACATCCACATGTTTTTTGAACACTTCCAGAGATGGCGACTCCACCACCTCCCTGGGCAGCCTGTTCCAATGCCTGACCATCCTCTCAGTGAAGAAATTTTTCCTAATATCCAATCTAAACCTCCCCTGGTGCAACACCTCCCCCGGCACAACAAGGATGCTATATTATTACATGCACACTAAGTCAAGTTGAACTCATTTTCCCCCTCTAGATTATATATATGATTGTAAAAAAGGGTACTGAATAGAAGTAGTTATTTTAGGTGTATAGTAAGAGTCATAGCCTTGCAGACAGTGCATACTAGTAGTTTGGTGAGGCCTCTAAAATTTAAAGTAGAAAGTTTAAAAATTTAAGAACTGTTGAAGTCCTAGTATAAAATGTCTTCTCTCGTTACTTTGAGTCAGAAAATTCTGTAAATATTATGAAAGCCTGTACTTAGGATAGTTCAAGTGAGAGAAAACATGCTGGATATAGAATTAGAAATTATGGAACTCTCAAGTACTTTATTAGAAACAATTATCTGAAGCCTGAACAATGTGGAAAATTAACCCTTTTATATAGCAGACTTGAATGCAAACTCTGAATCTTGGGATGAACCTTAACAGAGGAATTGTTGTCAACAAAGTTACTACTTTTGATTTAAAGAGCTTGTGTAACTCTTAAGAGTGTGAGTGGGACTCTGTGGGAAGCATTTCTGAAAAACTAACAGAGAGGCTGATGAAATTCAATTGCAGGTCTTTTTCCAGGGGGAAGGTTGAACTGACATTATGAAACCCAAAACCTACTAACTTAGATTTCTTTCTTTTTTATTTTGACTTGTTTGTTGCTCTCACTGTTGAAAATAACACATTTCACTTGTAAACAGAATGTATTTGCTCTGTTTCTGTAAAAAAAGAAAACATTGTGTGATTCAGGAGTCACTCATCAGTATATAGAAAGATGTTCTTCCTGACAACTTAGAAATATTATGTACTGCAAAAGTTATGTTTCATACATGGAAACTTTCAACAGAATTCTTGGGCCAGGACAGACTATTTCTAGCTGTTTTACTGTTCTTACCATTATTGCTAAAAAACCACTTTTTACAGATTTTTAGTACTGTCTTTTTTAAAAAAAACACTTTCATTTTGAAAAAGTTTTCAAAATTGTCTCAAATTAGATCTAGTTTCCTGTGTGATGCAGAGGAAGAAAAGAAACAATAAATGGCTTCAATTTTCCTGTGAATAGCATTTTATGATTTGAAACAAGTACTTATTTATTCAGGAAGGTGGAATGAGACCTTAACACTGAGTTATACTGGTGTAAGGAATACTATCAAATGTCCAGAAAAGTCAATCATGTTGCCTTATTATTTCCCCATAAATTTTAGTCAGTCATGTTCAAATTCAGGAGTTAATTCAGTAATTACATTATTTGGTGCAGCAACCTGGAAAGGCCCATTCAGCTGTATGGATTTAGTATATGTACTTGTTCAAAGAGGACTTCTGAAAGTCTTTCAGCCAGAAATAAAAAATTATCTCTTTCAAGACTAAATGAATCATCTACAAAATTCATCCAACATTTTATGCTGCATTTTATTTTCCACTTCTTATGGCCTGCAAATGGTCTCTGAATTGACTTTGAGTGAACTCATAAGCCATTTGCAACCATGCTTAGACAGTTGTAGTTATTAAAGTGTGGCTTGAAGTATATCTGTTAGAAATGTGCATAAATCATAGAATCATAGTATCAAAGAATAGTTTGAGTTGGAAGGGACCTTTAACGGTCATCTAGTCCAACACCCCTGCAATCAGCAGGGACATCTCTGACTAGATCAGGTTGCTCAGAGCCCCGTCCAACCTGACCTTGAATGTTTCCAGGGATGGGGCATCTACCACCTCCCTGGGCAACCTGTGCCAGGGTTTCAACACCCTCATTGTGAAAGATTTCTTTCTTATATCTAGTATGAATCTACCCTCTTTTAGTTTAAAGCTATGATCCAAGTAATGAAGGTTGCGAAAGCCACCAATAAAGAATAAAACACATGCATTTACACATGTGCACACACTGCATGTCATATTTACACAGGTACACACATGTTTGTACACATGCATATTGATGTGTGCGGGCATGTATATGCTTACGTGCATGCATCACTATACATATGCACATACCTACACAGATACGTATGTTTACATGCATGCACATACGTGTGTACATCCATGCTTATTTCTGCATAGATATATATTTGCATACACGAGTGCATATTTACCCCCACGTGTGGATATTTTGGTAATACCACAGCCAAATTTTATCTTAAGGAGGCAAGTAGAATAATGAAATATTTTGGTGATAATGAGAAGAAGGGAAGAAGGAATAAAGAGATTTATTGGGTAATTTGACAGGTGAAAAAGACATTTGAACACACAGGAACTGTTAGAAGCAAGAAATTAAAATTTAGTGGTAAATATGAGGGATAAAAGTCCTAGACTATGAGCTTCCTGGAAAGGAATCAGTGCAACATAGTCCAATTGAAGAGGTCCGTTCTTAGAAGCATTTTTAAAAGCTATGGTAGGGCATGAGTATCTTTGCCAAAAGAAAGTGATGATTCAAGAAACAGAAGACAACGGGATGAATATCTAAGCACCTGTTTTGGCTGAGTAGGGGTATAGAAAAGGTTGTATTTAGCAATCTTATGCAACAAAAAATATGTAAAACTCAGCAAGATTTAGGCATATCCTGCAGCTGAGGATTTATCAGGGTCAGAAAATGATGCCTGGATTTATATGCCTGAGTGATAGGAAATACAGCATTTCATGGGATCTCTGGTCTTACAGTGTTGCATTGATGGATAGGAGAGTTGGCTCAGGGGGAGGGAGGGAAGGAATTAAGAGCTTTGTTTATTCAAATTATGCATGAGCTAATAACTAGACACCTAGGAGAATGTACTGGAAAAAAGAGGCCAAGATTTTGGTTACGTTATTATTTCTGCACTGAAGTTGGCCTTCAGCTATGGAACCTTTACAGACATTGGTAATTATGAAAGAAAAAAAATTATCTTTTTATACCAGAGGGACAATACTTTAAAAGATTAATGGGTCATCTCTTTGAGGTAAGGAAAATCTGTAAAGAGTAAGGAAGAAGGAAAACTAAGCAGACAAATGAGATAGGAAAACAATGAATCTATGGGAGCAGAGGGGGTATAAAATAAGTTGACTATGAAAATGTCAACTGAGTAATTCAATCAGTGGTATATTAGTAACAGTGGTCTCATTCTGCAAGGAAATACTGAGGTAAAATAAAGCTCAGAGTCTTGGTGGACTTCATGTAGCACGTCAATGGCAGAGTGAAAAACTGGTTTCGGACCTTATGTCTCCCTGTGCTGCAATCTGCCCAAACAGCTGTACCATGTGAAAAACTATGAAATACAGCAAGCATAAAAATGTGCAAAAAAGGTATCTTTTAAGTCAAGAGTGGAAAAAGGGGTAAAAGAGATTGACATATCAAAGAGAAATAGTTAAATAGTAAAGAAAGAAAAAGCATAATTGCAGTAGTGTCAACAGAAACTCATACGATGATGTGTTTTTTATCAAACACAGAGGTACTAGGTTTTTCAGCGTATCATGATTTATAGTAAAGTACTGTCACAACTTACGTGTCTTCCAGGAATTTGTTCAAAAGGAAATAATAAAAAAAAATATACTTGGACCTATGCCTCTGAGACAGTGGCCCAACAGAAAGCTCTGAACGGACATGAGCTTGGGGAGGGGAGAGAAGGGTGGGTGGAAGGAACAATATTGTGGGGGCAGATAAGCAGTTAAGTGCGGATAGAAGTAGAAGGTAGAAGCCCGCACTAGGTAGAGCCATGACAGGGGAGAGAAAAATAGTCAAAGGCTAATAATGATCGAGTAAGAAAACTCAGTGGAATACCTAATGGTGAAAATTGGAAGTAGGATGATTAACAATTAAACATAACTAATAAAAAATTCCAGAAAAGGGGACTGTTATCTGATATACCATATAGTTGTTTACAGAATACCCAAGAGCTGCTTAAAGGGGCCATAAAAAGAAGGCAAAACAAGAGGGGAAAAAAGCCTATTTGCAGAGCTGAACAATTTTACAACTGTTTTTCTGTGATTTACTTGTGCTTTACTAGAAAGTTGAAATAACAACTTTGAGGGATATTTTTTAGATTAATTCTTGTGTCTGTACATGTGTTGCCCATCTCTGAAAGTAATTTCCCTTGGTATGGGAAGAAATTCCAAAATTCCTGTGATTATTGACTTCTGGAGGAGCCTGCAAATTTCCAGTGCTTCCCCCGCTCTCCTGTAAAAGAAGAAGGATGTTCAGGGAGAGAGGTAATGAACTAAACATTCAGTTTTCAAATGTATTATCTTGGAAAGCTATTTCCCTAGGGACGAAGCATATAGCTGTAGCTTTTATGTTCATTTAGTGATTTTACCCTTATTTACTTTCAAGAAAACATATATATTTGAGTAATTTAAAAAAGAATGGTTTATAAAATTTACTGTGCTGGATGTTCCTGTTGCTGGAGAACCCACATGTAATATTAATTGTAAGTAATTGTTTTTTATATATTTTGACTATAGATTGGGTTTTTGAATGTGTATAGAGAGTAATTTTCTGAAACTATGTGTATCAAACCTCTTTTGCATTTTGGGAGTAAAAGGATGCTTCCGAATTTCCTATACTTAAGAATAAGCACAGTTTTTACTGCAGTAAACCCAAAGCAAAATACAGATTTGAATCCTGTGGAACATTGGATATTTTCCTCTCACTTAATTTTGTGTTGGCCACACTAACCGTTGATGAAGAATTAGGGAAATACTGTTCTTTCTCACTGCTTATAAGATGGAGATAACGTTTTAATTACCTTTCGGTTGGTGTATTGATCAAAGAGGAAAGATTAAATTAAACCAATTGATTAAAAATGTGGCAAATGTAGCCCTTTAAGCAACCTTCTATTTAGGCTCTTTCTGCTGCTTATCCTGATAATACTCGTTTTTCTTGCATCTTTTCAATGTCAGAGAATTTAAGTGACATTTGAGAAGAAGAAGTTTTGGAAACAGAGTAGCTAACAACCAGAGAGAGCACCAAGGCAGAGATTCTTTTAGGAGAAGATACAGTGAAGAGGATCAGACAGTTGTAAGACTGAAGCTAATGTTAACATGGTATCTCCAGAGAAGAAGAGGCAGAAAAATTTCAAATATTTCCAGTCTAAAGCTCATTAATGTTGATTTATTTTCTGTTAACATTATTATTGCAGGGAGAAAGCTGGTATGAACTTGTGGAATAATGTGTATAAAATTTACTAGCATCTTAGAATGTCAAAAAATCAAAACTAATTTGGATGATTTCTAAAGATGCTATATACATAAGATACCTAGTGTTAATATCAATAGATTCTATGGAATCATATAGCTTAGCATCATTTTCTCCAAACACGTGATTTACAAATTCAGTTTTTACTGATGTTAATGTTTGATGGAAGCAGCCTGTGAGACTTTTATATCTGCCAATCTGCCTACTTCACGTGTATGTGTTGAATACCCTACAGTTTCTGAAAAGTCACCTAGGAATCTGTATTTAGGCTTTTAGTATTTTGTACTATGGCCTAATAGTAAGCAAAGCTGGAACAAGGTGTGGGAGGGCTGGGAGGAAAGGGTGCTGTACAACTTGTGCTCTTTGGTGAAAGCATTGTCGCTGTGTCTGGGGCTTTCTCGTACTGTCTTTTATTCTTGTGATGGAACTCATCCAAATCATACCCTTAAACAAGCTGTACCTAAACTGCAGCCTAATAAATCATGCTGAAGTTTGTTCTTTTAAAATATTTTAAAATATTTGTTCCATTCATTATTACCCTCATTATATGGTTCTTAGTCTACATATTGTAGAGCTGAACTTGTGCAATAAACTTTTACATATCAAGGTATGAACCACCAGTTTGGTAGGAGGAGCCACTGTTATGTTGTACAAATGAGGTTCTTTATTGACTAGCCAAGTATTAATCCTGTCTATGTCTGTTCAGCTAGAGGCTTACGTATTTCAAAGGCACCTATGCCTATCAAGGACTATTGCAACAACACCTCATTACCAAGAAACGTACATGTCAGTACTGCTTAAAAGAAGCAGCCGAGGGAACATTTGTGCTTAAGTGTTTACAGGGAATATGTAAAGGAAATGAATTCTAGAGCTATCCCAGCTTTTCAGGTATTTGAGAAGACAGACCTTAATTGAAAGAGCTACAAAATTACCCTGTCAGCTAGTTCTCTCTCTCAGCCAGATGAGTGAATTAGAAAGAATATGCTTTAGCTAAGAGAAAAAGTACTAGGTATTAAGAAACTTTACTTCCAGTTATGTGTCTCCAAATCTAATGACCAAATTGTTTTAAATATAATAATAGTGTTTACCCTTCTTTAAAATTATGCTGAGTGTTTTCCAGATTGAATGATCTAGATACTTGACTTGTTCTTATGGTGCCTTGCATCAGAGTTTTAGCTGAGACATAGGGTGCACAGCTGCAGGGAATCTTTTAGGCATCTTCACCTTTTACATGCCAGTTTAGCATCATGGGGCAGTTCCAGAACACACAAACTGGATTCCTTTTAGAAGGACGCCCGATGAGCTCCAGAACTGCACCTAGTACAATTAGAATTATTAATGGACGTTCAACCTCCCAAACTGGCTGAGAAATCTACGGGAAAAATCCCTGGAGATGTGTGTAATGTAAATGTTGGGTGATTGCTAACACACGCTTCACTGTATAAATCTAGTCCTGCTGCTGTGCTCTACTTGCTAATATAGACATAGCTCAGATATCTTGAAGAGTGAAACGTTGTAAGGACTTGGTTATGTGAATGAATTAACATCTTTGTGAAGAGTTGTCTCCATTAGCTGGAGTGTGCTGGGTGTGCTGGAGTGTGCCTTAGTGTGCAGCAGGTAAATATGGGATTCAGATGTTCTAGTTTAGTAGGGAGGATCAGTCCCACCAGTGTGATAGCAGACTGATCTTGTTCGTCTGTTGCCACAGCTGGGGAAAAGGCTGTCTTCCCATGAGCTCTCCACCCTCTGTTACTCTGGATAATGATCTCCCTGCTTGCTCATGCCTGGAGCTGGGATTTAGCTTTACTTAGGACCTGGACCATTTCAGAGTGGCTTCAAGAGATGTATTTCTATATTGATTTTCATGAACAAGCTAATGGGACTGAAAATAATGCTCAATCCTGTTGTAACAGAAGTCTTCTGGACATCTCCACTAGAAAGGAGTGAATTGTGGCAGGCACATTTTTCATTTAACTTTTGAAGGAACTATCGGAGTCTTGAATGAAATGCACTGGGTTTTGATTCAGCTATGGAAAAAGCTGGCAACTGAATTTTTACCTACTTAGTGTTGTATTTCCACCAATTCTAAAAGGAGAATTTGTGTAAAGTTATAGCCTCGCTTTAAATTGCTATGGATTTTACTATCTTGCTAATGAAGGATGATGAGCAATGCAAAGATAGTTATGTTCGTAAACTTCTCAACCGTGAAATGCACAGCTCTGCAACCTCCTGAATGTATTATCAGCCTGTTTGCAAGCTTTCTTTAGCCACTGCAAATTGATCATTCTTTGCTGAAAGCAGTTTTTCCATAGCTATTTGTCCTCTAGGGACCAGCATCAATCCAGAGCTGTGTATATGATGCAAAATAAAATTTATGCAAACAATTAATCTGTATTGAAATCTAATAATTTAAATATTCAGGTTTTCTTTCTTGTGCTCATTAAACTACTTAGAGCAAAAGTAACTGACTATCCAGGCATCCTTTTCAGAAGACATATTCATTTGCTCTGGAATAATAATGGCTAAGAATATGATTTTGTAGTGTTGCATACTTCTAAAGTATATTGTTAATACTTCTTTTACCTCTATAATACAGACAATTAGGCTGTTCTGGAATGCGTAGTTGATGTGTACTTTAATAAACTTTTTGTACTACTCCTGCCTGTGATAAGGTTTTTATTCATACCATGGATGGATTGGTATGTATACCAATTGACTTGGACTGGTCATGCTCTTTTTCTAGTGCAACAATACTTTCATAAAGCTGTCTTTACCTAGATGGGAGCCAATCTGTGGCTTTTCTTTATATTTGTGGGGCATTGGTACACAGAGAATCCAGATGAACCCAGGGAAGCATGTAGAAGGGGTACAGAACACTATTGCCTCCAGCTGAGTACAGATCTGCCAGAAATGCTGAAAGCATGCTGATGAGGACATCTATAGCTTGAAACGTCCAGATGTAACTGGAGTGCAATGAACCTTCCATAGACTCTCAGATACCCAACGGCTGTGCACCTCTTCCAAAGTTCTTTGTAATTTCACTGAAGCAGCTTCCCCACATTTTACAGTGCATTGCCAGAGATCTAACTGTGAGACAAGTAAGACTGCACTAGCCATCCAAAGTGTTCTTCACAGTCATAGAGAGAAGTTAGCACATGAATCACATAAGACTGGTTCATCCTTGGTTAGGAGTCAAAGAACAATTATGCCTGTTTCTCTTTACTGATTGTAAGAGACTGTAGGGTGACTAAATCTAACTTTGATGTTTAATTTTTGGGTGTATAGGGTAGAGTCATCACATATAATTTTAGATACTGTATTTTCCTTACACTTATGTGTGATAATAATTTTGTTTTTGCTTTGTTTTGCTAAGTCTATTTTCTATTACATTTCTCATAAATTCTATTCCCAAAGGCATAACCTAATAAATGGATAACTTTTAAAAAATATTACAGGAAGAAACATGTCTCTTTCTGAGGTCTTAAATCTGAGAGATTTAAGCTTAATGCAGTACAGAAAAGAAACATTCTCAGCTGAGATTTGAACACAGATTGGAGAATCTTCTAGAATGACAGAGGAGATGATTGGTCCATGTGAAACAGACACTGTAGATGTCTTTTGCCTTTCTAAAGAAGAGATGGAAAAGGCTAGAAATCCATGCCAGCACAGACATAGTGGGTTGGCAGTGCTTCTTTAAGCATTGTTCCTTGAAACAGTCTAACATACACATTTTGCCTGAAAAAAAATACAGCATGATGTAATAGTAATATATTATTAATTCCTATTCGACAAAAACTAAGCCAAGCAGCACCCAACTTCTTGTGACTTCTGAACAGGTTTCCGAATACTTTTTTGCTTTGACACAGAAAAAAAAATTGATTGTCCTTGAGGGTGTTCTTCTACATGACTAAATGGAGATGTGCATGATATTGCGATAGTGCTTAAAACACTAGCTTTCTCTCCTACCATTACTTGCAGGGTGGTACTTAGTTTTGCTTACAAGCCCTTTTAAGGCAGGTTAGGTCGGTGTGTGTTTAATGGAACTTGGATAATACTGTAATGATGTGATAGCCCTCTGCCTTCTTGAATAAATTTCTTGCTGCTTTTAAATGGTTTGCAAGCGCATGAAACAGCAGAAAAAGTAAATTAAATGCTAATTACTCACACTGTTATCCTCCCTTGCAGGTAGGAAGCTCTTCAGCATGTAAAGAAAACTAAAAAGTAAAAGAAATTAGCTGGACTGATGGTAAGTTTGGAAATGAGAAGCTACTTCTGCACAGACTTAAACTTTGTATGCCTGTACAAGGAGCGCCCAGAGTAGATGGAAGTGTTACGGAAACAGGATGTAATGTGGAAGTGATGAAGAGGAGCTGACACATTATTTCATGCACATGGAACCTAGGAAGTTAGTGTAAGTGCTTCGTAAATGGGGTTTATGTCTATCCATTTTGGGTAGGGAGCTATCCTCTTTCTGTTTGGGGCAGGGTACTTGTGTATTAAATTGTTTTCTCTACATGTCACTAGGTTTGCATAAGGTAGATCAAGTAGACTTTCCTTTCATAATCATTGTTGCATAGTGTGAACCGTAGCTCAGGTTTTTGTGTTTAGCTTTTAGAGATCTGTGTCAGTGAGATGAATGACACCAGGAAAGGCCAGAGGTCTGTGACTGAAAACTCTGCCCTTTGCGATGCCTAGAGCCTCACAGGGTTTTCCACAGAGCTTGAGTTTCCTCTTCCCCAATTGCTTTCTACAATGCTCACCAGTTCTGTGATTTAGAACCATTTCATGGACTAATTTCAAATTCCTGTGCACTGATTTAGATGAAACAAAAGAGTTCGTTAGCTTTTAGTTTAAGTTTGTTTATAGATGGACAAACATCCTCAAGGTATTCTGTCAAACACAGACTGTAATTATAAATCTCTTTGACTTATAGCACTGATCCCCACACTATTTGCAAGGTATACTTTTGGGATACATTTGAGGAGAGGAAAGACATCCTGTGATTAAACCACAGAATTGGGAAATCCGAGTTATCACCTGCTCAGTCCCAGCTTTCCTGTGTGATCTTGAGCATGATGCTTGAAATATACTTCTGTTCTGAAAAATACCTGTATTTAAAACTAGCACCTTGTTATTCAAGAGAATGAAAGCCTCTGGGTATTCGACAGGTTGCATACTGACTCTATTGACAGAAAAAAAACCCCAAACCTAAACCCCAAAACAACACCACTGCTGCTCTTTTTTTTTTAATTCCTATTCACTCTGAAGAGCTATTTGTCAGGGAAAGAAGCTGCTGTTGCGTCTTGTAAATCAAGTAAATGGTAACCACAGGGCTCCCTTGCCTTCTAGCGTACATCCAGCCTTATCACCAAAGGCTATCATGCCATGTTTCAATTATCTGTGTACACAAAAGGTCTCCCTTTATTACCAGTAATTTTTGACTTGTTTTTGGTTTTTAATAAGATTGTGTGGTTTTAATGGCCTGCTTCTAATGACTAAGAGGTGAGCCCAATTAAAAATATTCCCAACTTGCAAAGCAAAGGAAGACTTCATCAAGAAAACAAAGTTGTATACAAATCCTTATTTAACTGTACTCAGCATGCGCAATACATAGCTTCTTTAACATGCCGATTGTGGATATGTCAAAACATAGTATTTTGCTTTCATAAAAATATCAAAATAATCATCTGTTATCAAAGCTTTTTTTTTTATTTGTCAGCTCAGTAAGAGCAGAGAAGATGCAAAACCAGCGATCATAAATGACCCACCTGATGCCGTCTTCCTGGTCATCTAGACGGTGTATTCCACCTCATATTACACTGCACAGTGGGAGTCCGCGAAGCCTGTGGCAGGTGCAGAAAGAAACGGTGTGTCAAGGAGCAACAGTCTGATCATTGCACTTTTTGTCATGAAATTGTCACATAAGGTTTCAGTGTTTTTTTCAGAAAAAGGATGAGAAAAAGTACGCTGTTGCTCAAAGTGCACACAGAGTATGAAAAAAATAATTTGACAGCTGTTGCTTTTATTTTAGAACTGCTACCTGAGGAAGTAGAGGATGTTTGTTAAATGATGAAGGCCTATGTCCAACCTTTAGCTTTGATACAGAATTTTTTAAACAGTGGGGATGACTGTATAACTTACGTAAACATCATGCGGGAAAGTAAGAGCTTATGAAGTCAGAATGATGGCAGATTCCTAGTGTATAAAGCATATGCTTTATACACTAAGTTTATACACGAAGTTGTGAGATGAAAGACTACTAAGAATGTCAGAGAAAGCGTGGCTCAACTTGCTTGAGTTCTTGAATGGTCTGTAGTTCCAGCACTGATTAAATTTTGTGAATCAAATAGAAAGTTGAATCCTAATAGGTTTGAATTTTATTACAGGCAGAAGGGCTTAGTTTTTTCATATGTATGTTCTATTTTGTTTAATAATAAAGAAGAAAGTTTCTGTGTTCCCTCTTGCATGCAGAGTCACTTAAAAAGAAAAAAAAAAGGCCAACTTGGGATTCTAATTTTTTTTTGTTTGCCTGCTCAGTATAAGTAGTTTTCAGTATGTGGATTCAGTCAGGGATAAATAAAGAATAATCCTTTGCATAGAACTCATTTTATGAACAAGGAAAGGAGCTACTAAAATCAAATTTGATGTTTATATTGTTGCAGAAACCTGCATAAAACTTGTGTATATAATGTTATTGATGTCTGATCAGTAAAGACAATAATCTAATAATGAGATATTACAAACTTTTAAAATTTTGGAGAAGAGTTTAATAATATAGTGATTCCCCGGCAAGTTTTGTTATCATGAGATCTGTATATTCTTTTCAGTGCAATGGCAGTTATGGATGCAAGTTTCAGCATATCTCTGAACAGAATTTTAATCATTTTTCTAAACTGAGGGTGCATGTGCCTTTGCCACTGTTCACAGGCCGCCTGGTTTGTTTTAATTTATCCTGTATGGCATTTTTTCTTAAGGTGCTACTTTAGAAGAACTCTTTTTGCCTCTCCTCCCCAGGAGATAACTGTTTTCTTTCACTGGTCTCTTTCTTAATTTCTGTAATTGTTCCCAGGGTTCACATTTCTTCCTTTCGTCAGACTTTCCTCTGTTATAGTAATTCATTTTCTAATTCTGTCATCTTACCAAGCAAGGCAAATATTTGATTAGAAAGTTTTGGGGTTTTTTGCACTTTTTATTTTTATTGTTGACATGCTCTGTCTCATTTTCTCCTGTGACATTATATGTTTTACTGTTGGAGGGCCATGGCGTTTTGCCTGAATGGTTCCACACTTTTAGGAGTTTTCAGCAATTTCATCTGATAACTGGATTATTGTTTTTTCTTACTGTGTTATCTTATTTAAATCTTTTATTTCTTTGGTGTTTTGTTTGGTATTTTAAAACGGGGTTTTTTTAATTTTTATTTATTGAGAAATCAAGGTTTGAGTTGGTAATGAATATAAGCATAGAAAGTTATACATAAGTCATGAAGCATTTCTAGAGTTTTCTATCAGACACCTTTTTATTACTCTAACACATATTCATGTTATTCATGAGCAAATGTAAATCCATGTGGCTGTAGTCAAGCCTTTTTGATTCCCTGTAGTTGCATAAATGTAATATCCATGTGTTTATCTGCTGTCAGTGTATAATATGAGGGAAATCAGCTTATGTTGTATCAATTAATGTGTTTCTGAAGATTATGTGACTGAATAGGATACAGTAAAATTGACATTCATGCTGAAGGAAGGTTCTTGGGAGGATCCCCAACATCCTTAAATCAATGCAGATTAATTCAACTTGGAAATAGAGACAGAATTATCACAACAGACAAGAGCATGTGGTTAAAATGGTAGTCTCTGTGACTTGGACCTTGTGTGTATTACTTGGTAATGAAGTTGTTATAGCAGGCTGCTGGGCAGGGGGAAGGAAGAAGAAGTAAAAGGCATAGATGTAGTAAGACGAAAGAGGGAAAAGGCATGGGGGAGTGTAGTGCCCTTTCATGAGCCCGTTTCCCACTCCTCTGTGATGGTGCTGTGTACCACTCAACTCATTGCAGTTAGGACCACCAATTAAGGGGATAAGATCAGAGGGAACTGGGGAAAGCTGTGATGCTGACTGTGCATCTGCTTGTTTCAACTCTATGCCTTGAGCTAAATGTGGGGAAAAACATCCCCACCACCTGACCTGCTGTGGGAGAAAAGGACTGTATACGTCATTACATCACCTCATGTGGGGAACAGTGTTTCCCACTGACGTTTGGGCTGTTCCTTCTGGGGGCATTGCTTCCCTTTGTAACTGCACTGATTACAGGAGTCGTGTGTAATAATTTTTAGAGTAAGACCCATAGGATTTTGTTTGGCTTCTGAGCAAATGAAGTGCATGTACCAAGGACAGAGAAGTAAAAAGGTAGGAGGTGAGAAGCCAGAGAGACTAGTCCTTGCTTTCTCACTGGCTTGACTGTTTTTTAATACGCCAGGACTGTGGTCAGATTATTAACAATGACCAGACATGTTAACTGAGAACAAGGATGGAACAGTTACTGACACTGGTAACAGAGAATCATACAATCATTTATGTTGGAAAAGACCTTTAAGATCATTGAGTCCAACCATAAATCTAGCACTGCCAAGTCCACCATGTCTTTTAAATACCTTCAGGGATGGTGACTCAACCATTTCACTGGACAGCCTGTTCCAATGCCTAACAACCTTTTCAGTGAAGAAATTTTTCCTAATATCCAATCTAAATCTCCCCTGGCACAACTTGAGAACATTTCCTCTTGTCCTATTGGAAGTTACATGGGAGAAGAGACCAACACCCACCTCTCTACAACCTACTTTGAGGCAGCTGTAGAGAGTGATAAGGTCTCCCCTCAGCCTCCTCTTCTCCAGGCTAAACAACCCCAGTTCCCTCAGCCGCTCCTCAGAAGACTTGTGCTCCATACTCCTCACCTGATTCATTGCTCTTTGCACACACTCCAGCACCTCAGCGTCCTTCTTGTAGTGAGGGGCCCAAAACTGAACACAGGATTCAAGGTGCGGCCTCACCAGTGCCGAGTACAGGGGCACAATCACTTCCCTACTCCTGCTGGCCACACTATTCCTGATACAGGCCAGGATGCTGTTGGCCTTCTTGGCTACCGGGGCACACTGCCGGCTCATGTTCAACTGGCTGTTGACCAGCACCCCCATGTCCTTTTCCGCCAGGCAGCTCTCCAGCCACTCCTCCCCAGGCCTGTAGCGTTGCATGGGGTTGTTGTGACCCAAGTGCAGGGCCCGGCACTTGGCCTTATTAAACCTCATACAGTTGACCTCGGCCCATTGATCCAGCCTGTCCAGATCCCTCTGCAGAGCCCTCCTACCCTCCAGCAGATCAACACTCCCATCCAACTTGGTGTTGTCTTACTGAGGGTGCACTTGATCTCCTCATACAGATCATTGATAAAGATATTAAACAGAACTGGCCCCAATACTGAGCCCTGGGGAACACCATTTATGACTGGCCGCCAGCTGGTTTTAAATCCATTCACCACAACTCTTTATTGGCCATCCATCCTGTTTTTTACCCAGCAAAGAATATGTCCATCCAAGCCACGAGCAGCTAGTTTCTCCAGGAAAATGCCATGGGAAATGGTGTCAAAGGCTTTACTAAAAAAGAAGATTATTTCAATAGATTGGCTTAGAAAGACAGCCTGAACAGGTCTTGATGGATTTTTAGAGTAAGACCCATAGGATTTTGTTTGGCTTCTGAGCAAATGAAGTGCAGTGACCAAGGACAGAGAAGTAAAAAGGTAGGAGGTGAGAAGCCAGAAAGAACTTACAGAAGTGTTAAGTAGATGCATTGCTGGCTGTGACTTTAGGGGGAATAGAACCTTATTTGTTATTTGACCAAACTTTCTGATATCTCTTTCTATTGGATTTTGTCACTGGCCCTCATACTAAAAACGTTCTTTTTTCTCCACCCTTGGGAGAAAAAAACAAAAGCTACCATACAAAAAATAGCTTAATTTTGCTATAAGGATGAACTGGGGGTTAAAGAAAATAATTCCATGTTAAATAACAATTTATTTGAAAAACAGTGGTTTACCTAGAACTAGCCAAAGGTTATCTTTCATATGATCTGATGTTTTTCAGAAGCTATGTATTGACAGCCCTGGAGAATTAAGCCCCTTATTTAGAAGTCAGGGTATATTCTAGCATTGGTTCTGATGATGTAGTAGAGCAGATGATACATAAGAATTTTTTCATGAGGATAGCTTTAGATACAGCCTGCATGAACAGGTATATGGTACAGATTTGAAATAGCTTGACTTCACTTGGTCTTGTCTTGTCAAAACAAAGCATTTAAATATGGCTTTGATTTTTATGCACTGTACTCAGTCTGGAGATATGAGCAGCACCCAAGAATCAGGAATTTGATATGGTTTTCCAGTAAATTTTAGAAGAAATCAAGAAAATACAGATGTAAATTCTTGATTTCTGTGCTATCACTTCCATGTCTGAATCATTCCAACAAAACAAATGGTTGTTCAGGGAACACAGGAAAGAAATTAAGGATCTTTTGTATTACAGTACCTGAATTTGCATTTCAGTGATGTTACTCTATATATTCAGTACTAGTTGCAGTCCACTATTGAATAATCCTTACACACAACATGCAACAATAAGCCAGCTCTAAATAGTAAGAGCTCAAGTGATTTGCATTTTTGTTCATCATCTAACATAAATTCCAATTCCAGCTTAGAATGCAAGTGTTTACTAAACAGTAACTTGTCTCTTCTGCCTCGAAAACACAGGATCACTCTTGGAAGCACTTGAAGTAGAACATACATAAAGGGAAAATGACAAAGGAAAACAAAGGAAATGGAAAACCAATTTTATGTTTTCAAAATACTCAGCCTTAACGTACACTCAGATGCTCTATTAGACATTCAGGTACTGAGGGATAGAAATCGATGACTGTTGAAGAAAATAATAACAGTGCCCTTAAAGGGCAAGCTTTTGTGAATGGAAGTTTTAGATCAGACTATAGATGTGTGTGCACAAAAAAATAGCATTCCAGGAAACTAATATTTTATGACTTGATGTTATAAGAAACTTTGTTGTTATTACTATGTTTTCTTACAAAGTTTTTGAGTTCATGATATTGAATTCACACCTGAAAAATGACTCATGAAAAAATGAATGTAGCATAATACATACTGCTCCTAGTCCAGACAGTATGCTTTAAAACTTTTCTTGCCATCTGGTTTAAGAACTACTTTTTCATCATCCTACACATCTTCATCCCTCTTGCCCTCTGTCCCTCTCTCTTAAACACATATATACCGGCGGTAGGTCTTGCATTGTTTGACGGGCCTGGGATTGTTTTTTCTTTTATCTGCAGAATTAAATGAAATCAAGAATCAGCAGTGATTATAGCACATAACAGGCAAAATGATTTCCTGCTTTGGATGCAGCCAAGAATAACTCAGGAAGGTTCTAAAGATGCTGGCTCTTCAAGAAACAATGCCATCAGGTGTTTTCCTAAAGGTACGATACAACTCATAAGTAGTACGGTGCAGATAGGATGTTTAAATGAGTTCGTAATTGTTAAGAGGATGATTATCTCCAAACTTCTTCATTAATTCCAGAAATTGCATTTTGAATGACTTGCCTTGATTGCCCATTAGTTTAACTTGATTATACAAAAACTTATTTTCTCTAAGAACTGTTGAATAAAGTTCTTACTTTCTGGAAGTTAATCAAATATATAATCTAAGGCGTGATAAGTGTCTGGACTCGGCCTTATGAGTAAAGTCTTCCAACAGGAAAAAAAATACTTTATGGTAAACATAAAACTTTGGAACTGAACATTGTTCTCTGATATAGATAATTGTATCCTAGCTGCCTTGGGTGCTGTCTTGATTCCTGTCTATTTATTTCTGCACAAAATTTGAGAATAGATGGATGCTTAAACAAATGTCATTTTAAGCACTGGAACCTCAGAGAACCTGCAAAACTGAATGAGGAGCTACAAGTGCTCTAGTCCTTTCTGATATTTACACTAGCCAACTGGAAGGCATAGACAAAAAAAAAGACAACCAAGGTCTGTGTATAGTGAAACATGAAATAAATCATTTAAGAATAAACATATTCTGCAAGAACGCACAGAATAGATCAGACTAAAAAGAAATAGGAAACTGTTGTCAATCATTTCAGAACAAGTAATACAGACCTTAATATTATCACATAGATAATTTTTCCTATATTACAGAAAAACAAGAGTAATAATGTATACATATGCATATCCTTTGTGTATTAACAACATAAAGTGTTAAGTGTTTGAAGGCTTATTTTTCTTCTCCAGAATAATTAATGCTTCTGCTTCTCATCCAGCTGGATGCTACACAGATTTCCTATTCTTTCTGATTTCATATGAAAAACAGAATCAGAACACCAAACACAAAAGACCAAAGAAATAAATTGGAAAGAATCTAGCATTTTCAGAATTTTCTGCTTGAACTTACTTACACAAGCTTCTGAAGCTTGTACCAAACTTTTCTTCATAGGAGGGGTGCTCCCTGGCTCTGACAATTTTTGTGACCCTTCTCTGGACCTGCTCCAACAGGTCCATGTCTTTCCTCTGCTGAGGGCTCCAGAGCTGGATGCAGGACTCCAGGTGGGGTCTCACCAGAGCAGAGTAGAGGGGCACAATCCCCTCCCTCTGCCTGCCAGTCATGCTTCTTTTGATGCAGCTCAGGATACGGTTGGCCTTGTGGGCTGTGAGTGCACATTGCCGGCTCATGTCCAGCTTTTCATCCACCAGTACCCCCAAGTGCTTCTCAATCCCTTCATTCCTCAGCCTGTATTGATACCAGGTGTTGCCCTGACCCAGGTACAGGACTCTGCACTTGGCCTTGCTGAAGCTCCGGAGGTTCACATGGGTCTATTCCTTGAGCTTGTCCAAGTCCCTCTGGAT
>NW_010536924.1:15917-42948 GCF_000687285.1 Phaethon lepturus | reverse complement strand
GCTGAGCTAGGAGAGGCTTGAGGTGAAGAAGAAACAGCCGCCTCTAAGGGGGCATTCCTCCAAGCATCACCTCCCTGACCACCGCGCTCGGCGGCAGTAAGCCTGTTTAATAGCACATACAACTTTGCTGCAAACTATTGAGCTAAACCCTGATTCAACATTTTTTCATCTGCACTCCCCACCTCTCCTTACCCCATTATGACTGCACGTTTTCTTGCACGATGAGTTAGAGCAATCAGCGGCTTTGCAGGCATTAGAAAGGAGTTTTCCTGAAAAAAACAAGTTGTTTTAGATTCTACAGTTTTTCAATATTCCTCATAGTGCCCCTTCTAAACTGGGTATGACCAAGGAATAGCATTCAGCAGTGAAAAAGGATTGAAGACTGCTGACCTTGACTCCTAGAGGGGAAAAAAAAGAGATGGAGACAGGCATCTTCTCGTTTCCTACTCGGATTAGGGGACATTCCCAGCTCTTCATGGCTGCCCCCCTGTTCTGAGGCACTGGATGCTGAGGGGCACGCCGGCGGCGGGGAGAGCCACGACTTCACGGGAAGACCGTACTGATGCTGTCAAAAGCGCTGGTCTTAGCAGCGGCAGACACAGAATACGTTCCCACAGAATACGGCCCCAGCTGAGCTAGGAGAGGCTTGAGGTGAAGAAGGGAGGATGCTGACTGCCCTTGGAACAACATTTACTAAACAACAGGTAGCCTGCATTTACTCCTGTTTGTCCCTGCCATTCCTCCCGTGAAACCAAGTCCTCGGGTGCTTTGGTTTGACTGCGCTCCTCCAGTTGATGGAAGGTGGTCTGAAGCTTTTCCACACTTATTTCCAGCAGTGCCCAAACTTTAATGGTAGGGGTGCATGACAACAATAAATGGTGAGGGTAGCATAACCGCTTGTCAGAAACACTGGTTTATAGCTGTTTTCAATATCCTCTCACTGTCTCAGTTTTGTGCCTGAAAGGCCAACGATGTTTTCCCTCAGTTCCCTGGGAAAGAGCCACTGAGCATCCACAGTTGCTGTTGAACACAACCAATGGAGATAAATCACTGACAACTTGTGACTATTTAAAAACTGCGTTTGTGTGACAGTGTTCTTGCCAAAGCTTCCTCTCAGCTGTTTTAAAAACTTCTATGAGAAACTTCCACTGTAATCAAAGCCATGCAGTCACTATGTTATCTAATTTCTGTTATCTGCGTCAAAAAACTGCACAAGAGACACTGGACCAAGCTGCAGCTCAGAGCTGGCATCTTCGCCTTCCTACAAAGGGGAAGCCATGGCCAAGTACACGAAGGACAGATTAGACCACCTGCAGTTACTTTCGTTTACTTTAGTTTCCTCAACTGGGCATTCTTCAGTAATGTATTGTTCTGCACACTTTTCCAAAGCTAAATAATTCAACTTTAATTTCCTGTCATTCATCCTGACATTGGCTTATGAAGCAAATGGCCCTGAATGCCTACAGAAAAAGGGGAACTTTGGCTTCACACACCAAGCAGATGTTAGACAGAACATGTGGGAACAATCTAAAATTGACAACAGCAAGTTCTACTGCAATGTGACTGCTTTGTTAAAACAGATTAAGACCAAATTGCTGTAGATCAACAACACAAAAAGGAGAGCCCTTTGCCTTTCTTCGCACGGGGACGGCTGCTACACAGCAGCCTTTCACAAACATCCCTTTTTAGCAATTTTTTTTAACTTGTTATTATAGAAGATCTCTGGGAATTATTAATAAATGTGGTCTTTTTTCATCTCCTTAGATGTGGGAATACAGACACCAGACACAAGTTCTGGAGTAAAAGAAAAGGAGAAGGATAATACTTAGTTTGGTTCTAGTACTTTGGGTGGTCTTTCAGCTCTGTTTCTTCTTCTACTCAATTTGTTTTGAGAAGTTTTCATAATGATTGAGCATTGGACACGAGTTTTTCATGAGGGAGTAGATGGATTCAATTATACAGCTGGTTTCTGCAAGTCTTCTCTAGAGAGAGTTCCCACCAAAGTCAACGGGAGCTGGTTAGCAGAAAGTCTGTGGGATCAGACCCTTGCCCAGAGAGCCTAAATAATACAGATTTCAATCAAGTTCGAAAAACATAGTAAAAATGAGGAAACTAATAAGGAGAATGATAATACAAATGGAAATTTATGCTGAAAACTTGCTGAATAAAAAAAACTATATTCAAATACTTTTGTAAAAACATTCTCCAGTAATGAAAATAAAACTTATTTACAAAACATGCAAAAACAACAAAAATGCTTTGTAATACTGATACTCATTTTAAAGGTTTAAGAAGTACCGCATTTTAAAAAATCTTCTAGTCCAAATCCATCTCAATATCATTCATGTTCCGTTTTACTCATCTTTGTGATTCACGGGGATCTTACCATAGTCATAAGCAGTCAACAGTGACCTTTCGGGCAGCACAAGCGATCAGCCCTGCCTTCAGACAGGGACAAAAGGCAGAGAAGGCAGAGGCTGCCTGCCCTACCCCTCTGTGTTTGAGCAGTATCGTGTTCTCCATAAAGTGAGACTATTGTGACAAGGACAGAGACCAAGGGGGCACAGATCATGCACAAAGAAAAGACGTGAAGAACCAAATTAAAAAACCAACCCAAAGTTGGTAACCGTTTCCTCTTATTCGGGCAAATTCCCATAGATGCAGCCCACAGTGTCTGCAAAACACCAAGCACAGAGTCTGCTCAGAAATGGGTTTCAGGAATTTAGCCACCCAGTTTGCATCCTCTCCAGCTGCCCAGCCAACAGCACTGTGCTCAGTGAAGGCTCCAGTTCCTGCTTTGTAAATAGCAACAACTGGTAAAGTTTTCAGTTTAAAAAAAAAAAAAAGCAGCACCGTGAACTATATTCACATTAGGTAAGCAGCCACTCTGGAAGCCATCAGATCTGCAGCTAATTCATAACAGATTCACGGTGGTATCAGTTCAGACGCACACATGATAGAACCATGTAGTTTTCTACTTTTCCGGCAAAACCTATAAAAAAATCCAAGATACTTTGTGAAAATTTTGGTCTCATCTAAATAAAAGCTTGGTGCTTTACACACATGTAAGAAAAGGAAGACTATTATGCCAGTAGCTAAGACTTTCTCGAGGGGTTAATATGCACAGCTCAAATGGCTATTGCCATTGAGGGCACGCAGACCCCAGGCATCACTTGAGACCCTTTTGCCATAGCAGCACCAGCTCAGCTGCTGGTGGACAAAAACTCAACGGCACAGCTCTGTTTAGGTCAATGCCAGTCATGGTATGAATCTGTTCTGTCTCTGGCCTAAAATGACTGTGCCTACCTAGGAATAAATGCATGTCTGCAAACTTTATCTGCTTCCAATTTCAGAAATACAGTCCATTTCTCACTACCTGCCTGGGGATTGCAAACAAGTGGATTTGCTACTTCTAACCATTTCAGTTTACTACAGCACATAGAAAACAGCACATAGAAAACAGCGCAGGGAGAAAGTAGTTTCATTTTCCCTTTATTTAAGCATGGTTTGGGGAACAACTGGCAGATAGCTTGGTTTAAACAAGACAAGCTCTGACTCATCGTACCGGTCACTGGTAAGAAAGCGCCGCTGGGGCAGCCCCGTTGACGCTCTCACCGAGAAGCGGAAAGGCTGTGTAGGCTGCACGTGCTGCTCTCTGGTCCTGCTGACTAGAAATATCCAGTTTCAGTGCGCCAGCAGTAAACAATTATTTGCAGAAGAATCACAAATTAAAATTTTTATCTTATCAAGCTTTATGAAATTCTCGTCATGATTCAGCCAGCTACAGATTCACAGAGAGGATGACTGGAAGGGATGTCTGGGGGTTGCGCAGTCCAACCTTCTGCCCAGAGCAGTACTGCTGACAAAACCAGACTAGGTTATCTCTGGTTTTGTTCAGCTGAGCCTTGCAGACCCCCAAGGCTGGAGACTCCCCCAGCCCTCCAGGCAGCCTCTTCCCTCGCTGCACCACCCTCTGCTGAAGAAGATTTTCCCGATGTCCAACTTGAAGCTCCAAAGCTGTGGCCAGTGTCCCCTGCATTATTACCACCCGCCACTCCCCAGGGGAGTTTGGATCCACCACCGACCTATCTCCCCATCTCCCCACCACCTCCCTACCTCCCCTCCAAGGACTCCCAGGCTGTTGTCAGGTGCCCTCTTGGCCCACCAGGAGCAGCCCGACTCTCACAGTGATACCGTTTCCTTTGTCCAATTAATCTCATTTTAGGAACAATGTTTTTTAGAGACTTGGTCCATAGATGCATGAACCCTGTGGGACACTCCCTGTATTACCTCAGGTCAAGATAATAGTCATCGTGCTGGCAGACTGAAGGAACCTCCCGAGGCTGGTGGGTGTGAGAAGTGTCCTTCGTTCGGGGAAACGGCGAGCAGCAGTTAGGTACTTTCGGGCACAGAAGGGACTGGCTGGAACAGAAACTCAAACGCAGGAGCCATGATATTGCCATAAAGGAACTGAGGGAGAGGGGGAGCAAGGCAGATGCAGCCCGGGAACATTGCAGGGACGGGCAGAAAGAAACAGAGAGTCCACGGGGTCAGGAAAATACTGGTAGCTCAAACTGGGAAGATGGTCAGGGGATTGAAATGGAGGGAGCGCACAGATCCCCGGCCAAGACAGACTGGAACCCAGCTCCTGTTGCTAAATTTCTCTGGTAACCTGAGAAACAGGAGGCTGTGGGTATTCTTTAAAGCCTACTAAATAACTACTTGCAGGGAGCAGCCTGCGAGGCCCTGAATATTGGCTGATGGGCTGTGTCAAAAGGGGTAAAAAAATTTTTTTTTCTTAGAACATTAATGCTAGACCAAATTTGTATGTATGCTTAAAGTAGATACTTTCAAATATATTTATTCAAAAAGCATAGTAGAGAAGGTGTGAGAAATATGAAACACATACATGACAAATACTGTGTCAGAGTAGGAATAATTTGCCTCACTGTATGTTTCTGAGGAGACCAAAGAAGTGAACTAAATACTTAAAGTCCTTGCACGCACAGAACAGAACTATTTATTTTTCTTTATAATATTTCATGTACTATGTTCTCTAAGATAAATTGTATTTTGTATACACAAGAAAGTACTTCTTTTTATTTGTGACTCACAAGTACAAGCCCGTCTGGAAGGAGCCCAGGGATGGACTCCAGCCATATAGATTTACATCCTTTCTGGAGACCTGACCAGTGCCACCGGGAAGTCTCTAAATCACTAAAAGCTGCCAGGAACTGGGAAGATGTGCCAGAAAAAGGAGTGCCTGTTTCTTATCTCCCCCAGCATATGTTGCTGACCACTGCCAGGACTGAGCTTTCTGGACCTCTGGTCTGAACTTGTATGTTAGTTCTTTCACGTCCGTATATAAAACAAGCGTAGAGAAAGCAAGATAAGGGACCAGATCCTAAATTATTTTGAGTGGTACAAATCTCCAACATCCTCATTGCCCTCAAAAGAATAAGCCAGCAACTGCATACACCATGCAAACATGACAGCAATTTTTTCCAAGACCTTACGAAGGTCTTAATTAGAAGGTGCTTAATTAGAGAAACAACGCTATCTCAGCAAACCTCTCTCCCCCTTTCCCTTCAAGTGACATGTTACAAGCACTTCTGTAGTCAGAGAGACTGCTTACATGGTATTTGCTAAGCCATGGCCAGGGTTCACACTCTGGCATCAAACGGTTTGGTCCTCATGCCTGAACTTTCTGCACACATTCCTGCCTTTGTGAACCCAAGCTAATTGGGATAGGTCAGAATTGTTCCTACAGGCCTGCTTCTCCTACGTAGTAAAATTGATTTGAAATACTGTCACTTCCCTCTTGGCTGGGAAAACTAAAGATGAGAAAATGGAGCTTCTGACCTTAATTTTCCTTGGAGACAGATTTGGGTTTTTTTAGGTCAGTGTTTAGGCTAAGCAGATGAAACAAAATATAATAAATATATTTCCTTTAACACGGATTCCTGCTTTTCCTCAAGAAGCAGTGTTGCCCTTCAGCAACTAAATCATCCTCAAACACAGCATTATCCCAATACCTAGCTGAAGAGAAGTAGGACCCTGCTTTTTCCATCGTGTTCATCTGTTTTCTCTTCCACTGTAAGAGACTGCTGAAAAGCGCTAATGAGCCTTTGCTTCGTCTAACCCATTTGTCACATTCTGTTCAAACACCAACACTGCATTCCCCAGCTCTCACCCTTCAAATTCTTAGCACTGCAGCTGGAATTAATAGAAAAATATTTCAACAGTACTTGTAGCATGAGTAGTGGATATTTGAACTGCAGCCTACCTATAACTACAGGAAACTATTCTCATTGGATTTTCAAAGCTCTTCAAAGAGGTCTTTAAAGTGTCATTAAAGACACTTCATGGGGATGAAAATACTGCTCCTTCTTTCCATGGAGAGTGCTAACATTCCCCACTCAAACTACCCAGCTACTCCTACAGCTGCCTGCATTTTTCAATCACCTCTCATTAGTCTTATTATGTCACCAGACCACTGCTAAGTTTATATTTAGTAATGTAAGTAGCCTATGAAGCAGTAGCTTCAAAAGATTTGAAAGACAGATTTCATGTGCATAGCCAGCAATTTAAACACATACAGAGGTAAACCTCTAACTATAAACGGGCGAAAGAAAAACCGCAGCGACTTTGTGAAGAAAAATTATTCTGCTTCTGTGATTAAGTGGAGGAAAGGATTTGGCAGGCAGTAAAAATGAAAGCACAGATATCAGCTCCTCTCTTTTAGGAGCATGTGCTGTTGCAGCGCTTCTGCCACTCCCGACCCTAAGAATACAGACAAAGACACTATGACAAGGCACTATTGATTTTTTTTTTTGCGAGTCTATTTGATCAGTCAACTATTCACCAGACTTTACCCTGCGTTGAGCATTTTTCAAGACCTGTCATCTCTAGCTAACTGGATGATGCACTGTGAACCTGAAAAGTGGTACGAAACCAGTAACCAAATTCACCTCTTTGGCAAAACGGAACTCACAAAGTAATTTTCAGAAAGTCATGAGAAGCACAAGAACGAAAAAACAACAGTAGAAACTAATGCGTAATTTCAGCTCTTGCAAACAGCTGCTATCGTATGAAATATTTGATAATTTACAATTCTATGATACATACACAAAACAAGAATCTTCAAGTTATTGGTTGCAGAGAGGAAAATCCTTTCAAAACATGTAAATCACAAATTCTGGTAGGTTTTTTTTTTTTCTGAAGCATTGAACTGTTTCAGTACCAAAAAGGGATATTAGCTTCAAAGAAGTAAGCAGGAAAATAAAAAAAAAGGCAAATTAAAACAAAAAACCAAACACCCTCGCCCCCCAAACCCATGGACACTCTAGATCTGGCTGATTTCCTACACACTGACTTCACATAGTGTAAATCCACTAACTGGAATGGATTTTCACTAAGATCAAGTGAGGCAATAAAAAAAAAGTGTTCTCTGTTTCCACTAATTTTTTTAATGCAATGTCAAACTCACATTATATTTGATGTTTTTTTCATAAAGAAAATCATGGTTTGTATTTCTAATAGAACATTTTTATCACCAGTGCATTAGCTGGCTTTTTTACCCCAATCCAACAACTAGTTCCATACGGAGACACCTCTTCAAACGCGTACGGGTTTGTGTTTTACTGAACTATTCAGGAAGGGCAGAATAAAAATGCCTGAGCTAGCAGTCTTTCTGCCTTCAAATCTCCTTCTGGATATCCACATCAAACATTTTACTGCTTCTTAATAACCGATTTATTATATAGTAACTGCTACATATTTTATTCTAAAAAATATTTATTTTTATTCTAAAAATAAATTGTAAAATGCCTCACATAAAGCATCGACCCGCTTAACAAACAGCTAAAATATCAGCTACGATGCACGCAGAGTCCTAATGTTCTGTATGAATTCCATAAACGATGTTTTATTTGTGCTTTCTCCACAAAATGTCTGCTATTTCAAGTTTTTATTATGCGCAGTTTTAAAAAGAAACCTGACGTGTAAAAATCAGTAAATAGTGAGTCAAACAGCACAGCATGATGAGCGGGGGTCACAGTGACCCTTCTCAAGTCTTACGCTGCCGAGATGCCTGAGAACCCACAGTGTCACACTAACCACTGAGATAACTTTCAGTGAACCCGCTGCATATGCTTTTTTTTTAATCCCACTTCTCTGGAAACATATTTAAAAAGGGTGAGTGAGCGGGAGAGATAAGGTGGCAGTGCACTTCACAGATGTCTTGAGGGAAGGAGTAGCTCTGTAGAGCACCGTAAATTTTCAAATCTCTTTTATAACTAAACAAGCAGCTTCCAAAATATTCCTTTGAAGTGGACAGTGAAAAAAATAAAAGACAAAGCCATAGATGGCAGCTCTCGGCTAGGTCTCCTGTCAATGCTAGCAGTGGGAAAAATTAATAAAGATGTAAGTATGGATAAAACTTTTTCAGAATATTCTAACATTTTAGGCTTCTTTCAAGAGTCATGCGTTCACTTTCAGTTATGTCACATCAGGTGAAAAATGGTAATTTAGTTCAATAAGTCCCAAGCTTTTTCTCTCATCAAAAGCAGAACTCCACTGTTGTTCATATTAATGCTGAATTCCAAGAGCAGCGTAACGGGTGAGAGCTGAAACACAAACATCCTCCCCAAATTAACTCGGAGAAGGATTCTAAATGAAAGGATTAGTTTTGGAAAGCTAGTGTTAAGTTTGCATTCCACTCGAGATATGATACTCACCGCCTGGGTTGCTGATTAATATGTCTTTACTTTGCAGTTTCCTATAGCGGTCAGCAAGCTTACTAGATGATAGGCAAGTCTTGTTAATAGCGTTTGGAAGAAAAGTCAGCGAGCATTCGCTCCTGGAGGCACCCAGAGGCGGGACGGAAGAAATAAAGGCAAAAGGAGGCATACCCACAGACTCCAGTACGTGGTACCAGTTACAGTCTCAAACACCCAGCCATCAGAGGGGGACTCGATCCCATCGCTACAGAAACTACAGTGTACAGCATCTTAAACCATAAATAGGGGACAGAAAACACAAAAATGTAGAAACAAAATCCAGCAGCAGTGCTGATACAGGATTTATATGGGGACAGAGTAAAATTTTCATCAGAAGCAGGTGAAGGGCAGATTTTCATCGACTTTTCTCTTGCTAAGAACATCACTAGCTCCTGGTGACGGCATCGAGGTAGAAGTGAGCTGTGGCATGTGCGAGACTGAAAAGCCAGGGCAGCAGAGGGAGAGGGCAATTTGCAGTCCCACTGCTATGGACACCTTTGATCCAGTGAAACGCTAGACGCCATCGAAAGCGCAGTCTGTACGCTCCCCGCCCTCCCTCGATTCACTGGCAAGAGAAGAATTGAAACTAGAACTGAAGCGCCTGAGAAGGACATGGGAGCTGCTGCTCAGCTGGGGACACACAACACAACAAACCATTGTTAATCTTCAGATTCATCTGGAACCAGACCAGAGGGGAAAAAAGGAAAAGCTCTTTTGTTTTTCCTTCTGTACCTGCTACATTTAACCACGCAGCACTTTGCACTCATCTTCTCCTCGTGCAGCACGAAGCCTGGAGAACGCTGCACTTCCCCAGCTGCAGTAGAGATGAAGAACACCGACTCCAGCCACACACTCATTAGCTCCTTCTCTACATGTGCTGCTGACAGCACCCTCTTCCCAGCCACCACACAGCACAACTATCTTACCCAGATCAAGTTATTTCTTCTAGCACAGCACTCCAGTTTCCTTCTGTGAACAATACTCCAGAACACCCTGCAATGACCAGGGACGAGAGGAAATGCCCTCAAATTGCACCAGGGAGGTTTAGAATAGATATTAGGAAAAATTTCTTTAGTGAAAGAGTGGTCAGGCATTGGAACAGGCTGCCTAAGGAGGTGGTAGAGTCACCATCCCTCGAAGGTGTTCAAAAGACACATAGACATGGCACTTCAGGACGTGGTTTAGTGGGCTTGGTGGTCTTGGGTTGACAGTTGGACTTGATTATCTTAAAGGTCTTTTCCAACCTTAATGATCCTGTGATTTTATGACCATGGTATTTGGGGATGATTCAAAATGAGAATGGGACAGTAGACTTTGGGTCTCAAACCAAAAAGGAGATGTCTGTAATCATGCTTCCCACTGAATAATGGCGTGTGCAGGCTAGGACGCAGGATGAGATACATACAGTGCAACACTCAAAAACTGCACTAGTATTGTGGTAAGTGCTGCAATCAAAGATATAAAAATGTCAGCTGCTTCTTCATTCTTTATTAACTACGCATTACAAAATATTCGTTCAGGATATAATTGCGTACTGTTTTTTTTCCCCACAGGATTCCTGCATCTGCTACCACACAGGACGAAAGAACTCCAGCTATTCGGGACTGGCATTTCACCGCTCAGCCTGCGCTCCCCAGCTCATTCAGCGAGCAGCTGGGAAGCCAAGTTCCCCGTCACAGCGTCCTAACCTGCGCGCTCCTGCGCTGGTCTCTGCCCCATCCCCAGCGGCCAGGGCACTCGGCCGGCGCAGCACGGGGCTCCCGGCAGCGACAGCCTCCTCGCCTTCTGTCCTGCTGCCCAGCGCCACAGAACAAGCAAGGCTTGGGAAAGTGCTGCCCAGACCTTGTACTCTGGAAACCCGTAAATCAAGAACACGGAGTTTAGCCAGCACACCAACAAATATCTACTCAGTTTTCAAGGCTCAGAAGTCAGTTTAACTCGGTTCTTTATGTCAAGAATGCTGTCAAAGCTCCTATCTCAAAATTCTTTTTCAGAGAACAGAAGGTTCATGGGGTTTTCAACAAAATTTTTTCACAGTAAGATTTAAACAAAATCCAGTGACTTCCACCCATCCCACACTTGTGAAAGCTACGACCATGGAATAAATATTCAAAAATCTTTGATTAGTAATGCTTGGTAATATTCTAAGCCACTGAAAACTGCAATCATCTTATAGGAAATGTTGACCACTCTTAGTTTTCTTATACAGCAATACTTAAAAAGAAAAAACAAAACTATGGGGGGTCAAGATGATCCACAGACCTCTAGAATAGGCACTTCTTTGTAAGCTCAGATTTTTTTCAGCACAAAAAGTAGAGATGCTCTATGTGAGCTAGCCTGAACCTGCTCATGATGTGGTACTTGTATATATACTACAGTTATTGCCCTTAGTTATGCATATCAATTAAAGGCAAGAAATTAGAACCTAAATACAACTAACTGCTTGATGTGATGGTCTAATGCAACATGCCAACTTAGGGAACTAAACTCAGATTTTGAGAGGATAAGCCAGAAAGCCACGCAAGCATCACAAAAATACGTAACAAGCCGAATAATCTTAAAAAAAAAGTTTTAAGAATTACAGACTGCGAGCATCTTCCTCTGGTCTTCTAAACATAAGAACAAAACAATTATCCATGGAGTTAAGGGTGGGGGAAAGTGAAAAAGAAAGTGTAATTTTACAATGCACATGAACAAATTATGAACTCATTGTTTACAGGAACCTCTGAAGTAAACAGCTTTACAAAACCGAAAAGGGAGCTCCAACTAAGCGTAGTTTTCCTATCAGCATAAATGTAACAGTACAAATACCTCAGGTAACAATATTAAACCACATATTTCAAAGCTTAAAAGATTGTCTTATTTGGCTCAAGGATGTCTTGGATCAAGACAAGACATGTAAAGGACTACAGATTATCCCCTAATTGCTATTCTAAACTTCCTGCTCCTTCCTTTGAGCCACACTGTTTTTCAGCAGCGAGGACAGGATACTGAGGTAAATGGACTTTAGACTCTCTACAACAGCAGCAAGTGCCAACATTCCAGCTCCCAAGTACGCCTGTGAACTACTGCTGAATTCACAGACCGCTTCACGTGCCCACGTACAGCCACTTCACCAGAAAAATTTAACTCAGTAATGTGCAAAATTATCTGAGTTATATCGAACATGGTACCTTACAAAAATAAAATCTACAGTTCTGGAAATTGTACAAAGGGACTCTGTTGCTAAGGAACTACAACAGTCTGAACACCAGCACTGACAATTTAACTTCTCCCACCGGTGAGGTTTTTTATTTCGTATAAAAAAAAATTAAAACACTTTTCAACACAAATGAAATCTCAAAGTATACTTGAGAAGGAGCTATTTTTGCATTGATATTTTGACTAGTTTTTCCACCTAAAAAAAAGTATGTCAAATTTAATTATATTTTACTCAAGGCAGGCAGGTTCTAGACCCATTTTGAAAATTGCAGAAGCTCAGATTTCTAGAGAAAGGTAAATAATAAATGATCTAACTGCTTAGGACTTATCACTATTTGTGTCTATTTATACAGAGATAGAAGATATTCCTAAAAAGAAAGCAGAAGTTTTCTGGTTGTATTGAACACAGAAGAAAGCCAAGTACTAGGGCAAAAGGAGCACTTTATGTCCACTGCTTCTTAAAAAATACAACAGTGTGACCAAAACATCACACTATATAAGCACATAAGAAGCACATACCAAAACGTTCGTGCATGGATTCCAAACAGAGTATCTGTGACAATCACCAGTGACATGTAAATCGTTGCAATTAGCCACACTTGTAGTAGAATGTCCAGATTGCTGGACAAGTGAACTTCAGACGGTTTCTTTGCATGGCACAAGACGACACTAAAGACCAAACTTTCTTTCCGTAAGTGCTACTCTACTAGCAAGCTTCAGCAGCAGCAGCAAGTCATTGCTGTAGGTTTTCCACAGGATCAGCGGCGCTCATGCTGGTTTTGAGCCTGTCACCTTGGCTATCTTCTTCTGAGTGATACTATCCTGCTTGCGCCATTTCTAATACAGCAAGAGCCTCTGAGCTTAATCTGTAGGGTTGCTTCAGCGTAAGTAAAGAAAGTCAATGTTAAGAAACAAAACACACGGAATATTCTAAAGTATATAATTTCCAAATTTTGGACTGTGGCATTGTAAAAGTCAAACCTGGCAGTTATACATGTACACAGACTATTTGGATAAAACATGAATCGCTTAACGGAGGAGAAACACACTTGTCTCTTCAAAATAAATGAACGCATTTTTAGCATCTTTTCCAAAACAGCTTCAAGTAAAACATGAGCAGTCAAGGGCAACCGTATGCTCTTGGGACAAGCAACATGATTTAGTTAACCAGTGCAACCAGTTAATTCCTTCAGTTTAGTCTTTTCTAGAAAGATTATCTTGCACTTATTTGGGATTTTGGCTTTTTTATTATTATTTTTTTACCCAGGCACTTGTCTCAGATATATAATATGTATTCTATATATGTAACATACATATAATATTGAGATCTTTTACTTTTCTTGCAAACAGTCAACACAGCAGATACTTATATACCACCAGCATTTTATTTCAGGTCTCCTGAAAAACCTCTCCTAGTTGTTTTACATACAAGCCAAACAAAATTTTTTTGTACAGATTTTTCCACTGTCCCTCAGTGTGTTCAAGACTGTCTTGAAAATGGAAATTTAAATAGAATTGATGCATTTCTTCACATTTACTCAGGTCTTCAGAGTGAGATACTGTGGCTAATGACCGACAGCTAAACACTTTTAAGGCAACCCTCTCCCCAAATCTTGCCTACCAGAGCTGACTCTGAACAGAGGACTAAGTAACAAGACAGACAGTCAGACAATGAGCCTACTGAAAAAATGTCATGGGCAAGTTTTTAGAGATACTGGAACACTTAGCAGCTCCCCAAGGAAAAAAAGAAAAAAAAAAGACAAAGTGAATGCTGTGAATAGTCCACAGAAGAATCTTGTCAGAGCAAAATCTATCTGATTTTGCATTCATTTAAAGTTAGTTTTGTTAATAAACACCACAAAAAGGAAGATATATGAAGTCTATTTCTTCTATGGACACTGTCTGGAAAATGATGTAGAGTTATCTGCCCATTTCTACCATTCAATCACATCGCTGCTGGAGCTTTCCTAGCAGTGTTGTTATACAGTGACAAAAATAAAGACTGATCTCAGCAACATGGGTTGATAACGCCTTGGATAGTATCTGCAGTCTTCTACTTTGCAGCCTCACATTTGATATTACCACTGGTATTGAAGGATCAGTGAAATTCCTTCATCACGACTAGCAGTGAGACCTACTGCTTTAAATTTGACATTACATACTGTGCATAAGGCAGCATGGTAATTGCTGTGCCCATTTGATGACTCAAAACTGTGCCCCAACAGCACAACCTCTATACGTTTTCAAGGTCTTCAAATGCCTCGGAGCCAGCACTATGAATGCAATACCGCTTTAAAGAGAAAAGAAATTCAAGAGATACTAATATGAATAATCTTTCTGTAATGAGTTATTGTCTCAACAGAGCTCACAAGATATTGTAATTTCAAGTGCTATCACTGCTCTTACAGTTTTCAAGAGCACTCTCTCGATTCTTGAGACACACTCTCAAGGGCAAATCATTAGACAGTCTCAAGTTTAATGAATCTATGAGAAAAAGAGACTGGCTTAGTCTGACCTACTTTTCTGTTCTGTTGCTGATAGCCAAAAATCCTTCCTGGCCTCCCACTCAATTTTGAGGGCATTTCTTTTAATTTTAGTCTCAGAGCCTTCTCCCTGATGTTTTACGCAAGATTGACAAATAATAGCATAATTGTATTACCACCATCTTCATTGTTTTCCTCCCTTCCTTCATTTCCCCGCCACACTCAGGTGACTCGTGTTTCCAGCAGGGTAACAGACTCCTCAGAATGACATACTGCCTTTCTCACTGCACAACATCCACATTTTATTAAGGTTGGGCTGCTGAGTGCTTTCACAGTAACAGACACAACTTCAGTGCTTTTAAAAAAAATTTTTTGCATTTCATTTTACTTGGAAGTCTGCTTGAAATGTCAAAATTCTCTTACCTAATGTTTCTTTTTGTAGTTCACGGCATCTACTTTGTAGCTCATTCCCTTGCTGAAGTGAGGTTTGAAGCTGTTGAGTTTTCAACTCAACGGTGTCGGCCACCAACGTCAGATGTTTTACTTTTTCTTGGAGACATTCATTCTCTCTCTGGGATTTTGCTAATCTTTGATTCAATTTGGGTATTTCTGAGGAGGGGGGAAAAAAAAAAAAAATCATATAAACTGTTGTCAAATTTACCTTCTTTACTAAAAGGTATTGCAGCTGATTTACAACCCTCAGGACTTGAGCATTCTGTAACCCCAGTTTGGGTATGGGTCAGTGTAAGCCACATACATTAGAAACACTTCTGCTGAGAATGTAGAGAGCCAAAAGTGCTTTGTGCAATATCTCTTTACACAGATAACTTATATTTAGCCAAACACATGCTAGTGACAAATAATACAAATTTTATTCTAAGCAATAATATGCATTTCCTAACATCTCAAAATCAAATTAAAATGCATGTATACATTCCAAATGAAATAACAATGGGTGAAAGGAATATTTTAATCCAAGTCTTTTCTCTTAAGGAGATACACAAACAATTGCAGACTCATTTTCCAATTAATTTAAGGTATGAAGGAGGTTAGCATCTGCTAAAGCTCTGTTTGAAACTTTTGGTTCAGAAGATGTTTGGGCATGTGTATTACATTTTATTTTCTCACTCCTTAGATGATGACTGCTGTTAAAGTAATCACAAAGTGCATCTTCATTACATAAAAGACAGGCTGTGTCACTATTTTTCATCAGCTCTTCAACACGGAAGAGCAGCAGTCCCAAGGAAGTTTCCCAGGTAGTTTTTACAGCAAGGTAAATAAGTAAATCATGGGTGAGGTATAGTGAATCTCTTACATTTTTGTACTTTTTCCTGAGTTCAATCATCCTCGGTGAGTACATTTGAACATTTCTAAAGTTTCTATTCTTTTCTATGCCTTCTCCAACTACAGCCCTAAATGTTCAGTTGTCCAAAGAACTTATACCACTTTTATTTACATTAATAACAACAATGTTCAAGTTAGATGAAGTCTAATTATATTGTCAAGTCAGCTATTACATGTTTTATACGCTGCTCACGCAAATTTAAAAATCTTTCTGTGGTGCAAATATTTTCATTACCTACAATTTTTCCCAACTACACCACACTTAAATCAATTTATTGTTAGACTAAATGATGTAAATACCAAAAGATTTTAAGTTCATGCACTTCTTTCTACTTGCCATTAATTAAGTGAGGCCAAATAATGCACATATACAAGAGCTTTTATAAGTTGTTTTCAAACTAACCAAGGAAACTGGTCTAAGCATAAAGAGTAGCACCTCATGTAACATTTTTCTCTCAAAAGCTGAATGGAAAACAAGTTCTGAAAAGCTTGTTGAAAAAAAGAGTAAGGTAAAATAAACAAAAAAATTACTATATGTTGACATGTTACCATATGTTAATAATGAAAAACTCATAAAACAGAACATAAAAGCTTTTAAATGGCACCCACAGGCAAAAAAAAAAAAAAGGATGTGTGACTAAATTGTTTTGATTTAAGAATGTATAAAATAGTCACAGCGTGGGACTATTCTCGTTGGGTATTTTGAATGCAGCTGGGGATACATAACATATATAATGGTGCATATAATCATTGAAAGAACCTGAAAGGCTGCACTTCTGCTTCCATGCAGATATTCTGTATATTTGCAGCATTACAACAAATAAAACAAGGAATACTCCAGAAAAGAAGCCTTAAAATGTCATGCATCTCTTCAAACCTGAAGATGTCTAAGAAACACATGTTCATACTCCCTTTATTAGCTAGAAGTAGGCAGAGAATGAGCACGGGAAGAGAGGAACCCTTGGGGACATACAATACTTTCTGTGCTCACTCTAATCAGGAGATGAAGTCATGAATCAAAATGCGTGATATGGACACTGACATTTAAATTAACTGTTCTTGCAAAAACCGAATACTAAAGAGAGATTTTCCGGTCACGCTCGTCTTCAGCAGGCAAGAGCCCTCCTCCCTTCTGGGCTCTGCTGCACGGCTCAGGACGCCCTGAACTCTGTTCGGACCCAGGCGCTGTCTCAGTGGGATGCGTGCCTACTCGCTCCTGCGGCACAGCTGCCCCACTTCTTTCTTCCCAGTCTGAACAAAGCAATCATTGAAAACCTTAAAAATTACTTCTGATTTTACAGGAAGAATGGGCTACTGGGGAGTTATTATTTAAAATGAAGCTACATATTTTCTGAGATACTCCGTGCACACAGGTTTCACTTAGGCTGTAAATTTGCACTGGAGTTGACACGGTTTCACCAGCAGAATGATTTGGGAGATGTACATCGCCCGCCATGTCCTTGTACTTCTCCTCACAGGGACAGAAATTATGACATTAGCTCACCTACTTCTTTGCTACCTTATAACCCTGATAAAACTACTTCCAGAGGAAACAGCAGCTCATCAACTCATACACACAGCGCACGGTGAAAAATCATAAGGAATACATACATGAAAATTATGTCCAAAGACTGTTAAAGTTGCAAAAGTCAACACAGGGCTTGTTTGGACGCTCCAAGTGTTACAGCCTGTAATTACACTAGTGCACACTTTTTTCAGCAAAACTAATCTCTTAACTGAGGCAGAGCAAAAATGGTATTCAAAGATAAATCCAAGTTTTCAAGTCTGACCGCCAGCCTGAGGGCTGGGCACGACCTTCACGAACAAGCCATCAGTTGTGACTTACTCCCAGATTCCCTTTTCCTGAAGGCTGCCCTTGTTTGAGCAGGAAGCAGGCTGTGGGCCAAGTGAATTATTCTCAGCCCACGGGCTGCTCCATGCCCCTTTCAATCCCAAAGACCCCTCAGATAAAGACAGCTGTATTTGGGTATTACTTGTTCTTATTCAGAAACAGAAGGAGGGAGTAGTTGCTACATAGTGGGTGCAGGTTTGCTCGTATGCAGTGGCTCATGTATTCAAGGCAGCCACGTGTGTACACCAGTGCGTTGCTCAAGGGGAGAGGTGCAGTCTGCCCATAGGACGGGGAGGTAGCACTGCAGGACCCTCAAGCAGCTCCACAAAAGGATACACCATTGCCGTGTAGTATCGTGTGTGTATGCGAGCATGTGCAAAAAAATGGCAGTAGGAGACACAAGGCAAATTAAAATATCTCCAAGTCTTCGTGTTACAATAATATCCATATACTCATAGTAAGGATACTATTTATGTTTCAAATCATGGTAAGAATTCATATTACTTCCATTTTAGTCTGACTTGTCTAACTGAACAATTGGTCCAGCACACTAATCTGACAGGAACTGGACCAAGTTCAACTTGGTTTGCATGGTGCCACAGCAGTAGACAAATAACTTCTAATTCTGACATTAACTTGTCCGAAGTATTAGAAGACCTTAACTTTATCTTCTAATTTACTGTGTTACACTCAACTACCAAAAAATATTTTATTTTGCTCAAAATTATTGCAAGATTATTTACCTGTCAAAGCTTCTTTGCTAACAGTTTTTATTTGTAGAAAAATTTCTTCTTTCATGGCAGCCCAGTTCTCTAGGTTACTGGAGATGACTTCTTTAATACTGTCTAGTTCACTTCTAATAAAAGGAAACAGTGAGACAGCCTTGTTCAGAGTTGAGCAATGATGTTCCAAGGTACTTCTGCAAGACAGAAAAATAACACCAGACATACATTTTTAAAATTACAAAATACTATCAGTAAACTTGGGAACTAAAGTAAACTTGATAAACTTTTCTGGTTTATGATAACTTATACTATATCGGGTTACAATAACTTAGCATATGAAATATGCTGTACATTGAATACATTTATAATCAGTTCCTCCCTTCTAAATGTTGATTTAGAACTTGTATGTATAAATGAGAAAAACTGCACAATCGCACAATCACTTTTTATTGAGAAATCGGAGTAATCATGTTTAAATGACTGTATGTCCAAGCTTATGTTGACTCTTTACAAACAATACACAAAAGAAATACTGTCTTTCCAATGCATTACAAGCAAGTGGTACACACTTGCTTGTAAGTGTTAATTAACGCTTTTAAATTTGAGAACTTACCCTGTTGCTAACAACATCAGCAATCGGCAGTGATGTTTTCCAGTTACATTTGCTAAGTCGAAAGCATGTCACTATATTCTGGAAAAGCAAGAAACACTAGGATGGTTGTAAACACTCTGCTCCCTCAGTGTTCTCCCTGCCTGTGCCTGCAACCCCAGTGAATCCTCTCGACTGACTGAACATGTTCCCAGGAGGCACAAGATCGGCATTTCTGTTTGGGTTCTTACCTGAGCACTTGTGATTGCTTATAGGCAGCTTCCTTTTCCTCTTGGAAATACCGCAAGTCTTCTTTTACGTTTTTTAATTCATCTTGCTTGTTTTTGAGTTCCACTGTTAGGTTTTTTATTCTATAGATGTAAATAAAGTAATAAGAAAAGCATTATTTACACTACTAACCAACCTCTAACTTTTGTTTCAGCTACAAATTAAAAACATGCTGAAAGTCCTTTCAAAGATGATAATCATATATTTCAGACTGAGGTATCAGATCTTCAAACGGAGAGAAACTAATCTTCTGGCCATTGTAACGAGCCATTTTAGCAACTCCTTCAAAATAATACTCATAATATGTTTGTAAAATAATGAGCAAATGTATATGTCCAGTATCAGCTCATATACAATGCTATGCAAGTATCTTAAGAATCCAGTGTCCATTCACAGATGCAACACAGAACTCATTCATCCTCCAGGAAACATATGCCATTATGAAAATCTCAGTGTAAAGTTCAACTTGGGTACCCAGCTGAGGGGCTACCATCCCTACAAGGTAGGTAGCCTGTCCCAGCAGGGTTGTGCAAGGTACCACCATGAGCTGCGTAGGTTCTACACAACTGCAAGGACATGCAGGCAAGGGTAATGGAGAGCTCACCTAAGCTGAAGGGGAAATTCTCTGAAGTAAACCAACAGCAAATACTAAACATTTGGTTACCTTTCTTTTCTATTCACATTGTTTCTCTCTCTCTTAATTTCAGACATTTGCAAAAAATGAATCCCAATTAGTCACTCTCATTTCCCTTTGCCCTGAGTTTCACACTTATGTTCATGGAACTGTACTTCTACACTGCTGAATTAATTAACGGTGCTCAGCAAATAGTAATAAAAAAACACATGTAAGATATTTCTGTCCATTATTTTTACACCAACTGGAAGTTAGGCCTCTGTTGCTTGACAATGGCATTTTAAGGACCTAAAGACAAACTTTTCACCAAAAAAAAAAGTTTCCACCAGATGTTACTTCTATGTACTCAAGTAATGACATTAGCATCAAAATGATCAAAAATGCCGAGTTGGTAAGATTATTTTCCTACATTTTTCTTAAAGAAGACCAAAGGAGACAGCAGGAAGTTCTGGACTAGAGCTAGGTTTCCACATTCCCATGTTGACCCACAATATGCCAGAGAGAACATACACTGGTTTTCTTTACCTCCCCCCACTTTCCTTTCAGAAAAAAACCCAAAAACCACCCACCCAGCAGATTCTGGGCCCACAAGACTGTTGACCACAAGACAGAGCAGGAAGGCTGTAGTTTGGTGGCTCTACCTGACAAATCCTGGCTGGGTGTCAAGCTCCAGCCAGAGCCCCAGCTCTCCTTGCGCTCCCTGCACTCTCCTAACAGCCCCCGGGACGCCTGCAAGCAATCGTCTCACAGGAGAGGCTCACAGGAGATGCTGTCACAACACCCCTCTAAGTACTGGCCTTGAATAGCTTGCAAAGTTTTTTCATGCTTCCTCACCCTTGGTCTTCCAGGGCGCCTCATCACAACAGCACGTAATGGATTTTTAAATTACAGCACAGGTGACAACTTTCAGCATCTTCAAATCTGACCTTAGGATCAAAGATCCTAAGTCTGAGATTGAAAGAGGAAAGCTTACTGTTATCAGGACTCACAAATGTATCATGTACCCTCCCTCCCATTAAAAATGCAAATTAATGTTTGTCACATCTGTGCTTCAGTTACGCTTATTCAAATGAGATTATGCCACTGCAGAAGTAGAGTATCTGTGCTGGGGGAAAAGTGATCAGAAACAGAGGATTGTGGTTATGTAAGAGAATATTCAACTCAAGACGTATAATAAATATAAAGTGAGGGAAAAAAATCTTTTTTCACCACTGCAGACTAACAGCTTGTTTCCCAGCCAGCACTAAGAGCTGCTTCACCAGCCCTGCCTCGGCAGCATCACCCAGCCGGGAAGAAGGGGCACCGCCGCCCGCAGGGGCTTTGCTCCATCTCCACGGCACTTCCCACCCAGAAAAAGGGGGCACGAAGCCAGACACCAGAACAAACCCCAAACCAGCCCCAGGATAAGACACAGGAGAACTGACCCAGTATTTCTTTTACCACCATCATCGGCTCACAGCAGAGGAGGAGGAGGGTGGCTGCGGGGAGCCTTCCATCACCGCACAGCTCTGCGCCGCCGCACGCGCTGGTCTCCCGCCTGCTCAGGCTACGACCCACCTTCGTGCTGGACTCTAAGCCACGGCAAACACAGCCACTCAGCGCAAAGGAGCGGAGGGCTGACGGGCAAGCTTTTCTTTCCCTCTAAAATTTACCTTCTGAGCTTTTTCATTATAGCAGTGGTTCTGACCTGTTTGTTTTTCAAGCATGGCTATCACAGTGTAAATAAATAAGTTTTAAACATTGTTCTTTCAACAACTGGGGACTTATTCCCACAATTGCAGTGAAATGAGTGGAACCATACGAGAGTAACCGACAGTTGAACCCAATTCCCTTCCTGTGTTAGCACATCACTACCAGTCTGCAGTACAACTTTCTTCTTTTCTGTTAGCTGCAGGCAACCATTCTAATATACTCTTCTATCCCTGAAAGTACAACTACAACAATATGCAACCGTTAAAAACCAGTCTTCCTGTAAACTTTCAACACTTACTGTTAACCTACTGCAAGCAGAGTAAATGATCTATTTGCTACCAGTGACTCATTGTCACGATAAATCAATAATATTTGAATCGACAAACATGTTACAAAACCGAAGGATGGCAGAATCATCAGCCTTTGCTTCCATTTGAAAAAAAAAAAGAAAATGAGTTATAGTAAAAAAATTAAAAATTAAGCCATACTTATGTGCATTAGTTACTGTTGTCAGATCATCTCCAACACATTTCCACCAAAATGCAAATTTAAAAGACATATTAGTCCTGATAAAGAAACCTAGGTCTGTAGAGCTCTGCCAAAACCAAAATTGAGTATCAGGTAATTAAAAAGGAAGTTGTTTGGGCTCAACTGTGATCACTAAAAAAAAAAAAAAAAAAAATTATAAAACTCACAAAAATACTGGAGAAATTTCTGGCATTAACCTGCTAGGAAAATTTACCCATACCTACCTGTAAATTTCTTGGAGGTGGAGGGCAGGAGGGGAGAGAGTAAAATCTCTTTGATTCATTTGGGAGCAGAATCAGATTGGTGTCACTGACTAATGAGGAAACGGCCATCCCCTTACAGGTTACATAAATTCAAATCTATTTTTGCAGATGATCTATTCCGTTAACTATACCGTGTTAGTTAAAAAAAAAAACGGAAAAAAAGCCGTGATTTATCATTGAACAATAACAAATCAAAACTTTGGCATCCATAGAAAACTGGATGCTCATTTTCTATTCTTACTCATTCAGAATGGGCAGTATTTGAAGATCTTTTGGCTTAAAAATGAAACTTGCAAATAAGTACAGACACATTTGCTTCCTCTTTCCATTCCAGAGACCTGATATAATGAGGCTGGCACAGAACTGCAGCCTCAGAGGGCAAAGGGACATTACCAGTATGTTCTGGTCATTCGCACACAAAAGAACAGGTGGAGAAACAAGACAGTTGCACTCTGCCTACCATCGTCACCATAAAAAAGAAGAAAAATAAACATTTGAGTTTGGTGATATTTAGCACAAAGGAAAGAGTTCGATGGATCTCTAAATGCTGGTATTAAGAGAGAATTGTGAGAACATACTGATCTCATTCTCTGTCTTATAGTTCACGTGCTCTGTGAAAGTTAACATCCTACCGTGGCAGCCAGCATACTTTCTTAGTGAACACAGGAGGAAGCCTGCCCAGAGTGGGAGTTGAATTATAACATGTTAACTACCAGTGCTGACAACAAGAAGAATAGCATGAGAAAGTAAAGAAGTAGTTGCAAGGCATTCTTGCCAGCAAACAAATATGCTCATTGTCCTAACAGTAATGACAAGAGCAATTACCTTGTTGGTTCAAATTTAAGACCTTGCGCTTCACGGAAGCCAAGATCAGAAGAAATAACCTTTGCAGACTACACGGTACACAGTCCCTTCACGAGTCCCAGCAGGGCCCATTTAAGCCTGAATGAGCAATTGCATCCCCAGTTGCCTGCAGGCAGCAGGGCCAGTACGCACAGAGGAGTCTGGAACATGCTGTCCATGGAAAAAGTTTCACTAGAGTATTTTCAGCTCCATGAAACTCTAGGACCCACTCAGAGCCAGTAGTTGCTCACTTGCATTTCATCGTGTTGCATTCCTTCCCATGGACAAGTCAGTGTACATCCCTATGAAGAGGCTGAGAATTCATCCATAAATCTGGCACAGAATATGTATAAAATGGCACAGTCTGAAACTCACTGCACATATCATCCACAAACTTCTTCATAATTGTCTTTTTTTTTTTTTTTACATTCTGTTCAGCACAGACTATTGAAGTTAAGACAAGACTATTTAATAGTTTTCATGTGCCTCTACAGAATCATTCACCCCTTGACTGCAGGTTAGCATATGGCCCAGTCTGACAGCAAATGGAAGGTATCTCCGACAACCAATCCTGAGGCTCTTTGTGAAGGTCTCTATCAGGTCTCATGTAGGCTGACAGCATTTCAAACCTTGCATTAAATGTTAACTATCTTCATTATCTCAGCAGAAATAGAAGATGTATTTTGATGATAGCCTGGGTAATTTTTGCTCCAGCAAAGGTAAATCTCTGGAACAGGTATGAAAACCAGTGATAAAAAGATGACGGCCTTGTCACAAGCAGGTCAAGATTTTTCTTTGAAGAAACCCAAGATTTAATTTCCCAGAGCTACCAATCCAGCTACAGGAATTACAGTTTACATAATCTCAGTCATACTCACTACTGTCAGAGCAGTGTAAGTCAGCAATAACTGAATTCAGTAGAGTTACACTGATTCAGTTGAAGTGAGATTACAGTTATGAGTAATTTGATAATTGCATTAAAAAAAAGTGGCACCAAGGCAAATTTATTGGTGACATTTTACTTATACTACAAATTTGCACGAGCAAATTCAAACAGAAGCTTCCCAGGCTGCATGTTTGGGTGTACTTCCCAAGAAGAAATTTTTTTAGTTTCTAGATTTGCGGGTACAGTATGTATGTATACAGTATGTATGAAGACAATACATTGTGTTTCCCTAACATAACACAAATATATTTCATTTTATATGTTCGGATCTCTTTCAAACTAGACAAGTGTCTTGCTGACAAAGCCAACTCTGTTACGTACATTAGTACGTCTTTGAATGCAAGTGAAAACTATATTTTCCTTCTGAATTCTAAAACAGTCACAATCCGAGTAAACCTATCTTTTCACTACTTCTTTCTTGACAAAGATGAAATCTCTTTTTCCCTCTGATGAGGGGCTTCCTGACCTCCAAATCCACATAGCCTAGTGATCTAGAGCAGCAAGCAACCCTCATCCATCCCATACTCACCTCTTCCTCTTACTAGAGGATCCTTCAGAACACAGCCACGGTCAAAAACACTTACCCCAGATTTTTCTCTGGGTAGCCACTTTCCTCTTTTGCAGTCTTAAAAGCAGAGCAAGAGGAAGTCAAAGACAGAAGAGAAAATAGGTGTCTTGGTATTCAAAGATTAGCCTGAGTTCACCCTCTGATCCCATCCAAGTTTCATTGCTATATGGCCATAGAGAACTCCAGAGAGTAACACCTTGTCCTGTATGCACATGCACACAATATATTAACCTTCTTCAGCAAATAACCTCCAAAGCTTTCAAATTTCACTTCGAAAGACAATAAAGCAGAACCCCTGTGGATTTCAGCGAGACATTCTGTCTGAGTATGGACTGAATGAAATTGTTTAAGGCTTTGCAGTTATGCCCAGAATAGTTTTACAACTATGGATCCAGCTTACAAATCTCACAGTAAATTATAAGTGGAAGTAAACAGAGGCACAAAAAATTATTCTATTAAAAACTTCTTGATGGGTCATTCTTGCTTTTAACTAGCAGTCACAAAACAGATAGTAACTCGCTATACCCAAGCAACAGAAAGTTTTAACTTGGGCTTATAGGGTGAACAAATAAATGATCACCCATTAGAGGAAAAGAAAAAAAAAAACTAAACAAATGTGCATCACACCATTTTCTTGTATCTACCATGCAATAGAGGATATTAAAGACCAATTCAATTCTCTGACAACTTATGAATATCATAACCAGGCAACAATAAAATAGTATCAAAGAATTACTTTAACCTCTCATAACTCGTTGTGGACAGCACAACTGCGTAAGTTATACAATGATCTGCTGCTCTCTCTCCCTAGGAAACGGGTAAATGTGGCCTTTGCCATTGTACGTGGTGCTGTGCAGGGGCGCAGTGTTGGAACCACGCGAGGGTCTAACAGAGAAACTAGTCCCTGTACCTGCAGATGGTTGTGAGCACTGAAACTGGAAAACCTCAAGAACTGTAGTAGCGTATTGTTCAAACAATAAGCAGAGGAAGAACTGAAAATACATGCCTAACGCAAAAACCTGCGCTGAGGGAGATGAACTACTTCTACCTTCCTGAGAAACGTTAGCCATTCGTGGAGGCACACATAGACTTATGCGGAATCTTTCCTGGAGCCTTCTTCTCTGTAAACACCTCTCCAGGCCATTTTTGCATTATGTGGCACCGTTCTCAGATCCTAAAAAAACATGATAACTTTTAAAATGTAACTTTAAATTTTAATTTTACCTATTAAATATGAAAATATTTTAATGAAATATACATGAAAAGTATGCATGGAAGCAAAAATGCAGATTTCGTATTGCCTTTTGCATTTTCTACTGACTGCTGTTTCAGCCTCTTCCAGACAAGGAATTTTGTTTTGACAGAAGAAGGTTCATTCATCAGGAATTTGGGAGAAGATTGAGCATTACTCCAGAGTTTTGCACCTCATGAATCACCCTTCTGAGCTATCTCTGCGAACAAACTTATCTTGCTTATTAATAATCAATCTTGGCACTTAATCATGTTAATAGAAAAAATCTTGTCAAAACTAGAACCACCACAATTTTAACACATCAAGAGAGGGACCGAGCTATCACTCACCAGTAGCAAAAAGGCACATATCCTATTTGGAAGGCATTGGTTTCAACACACTTTACATAAGAATCTAACAGCAAGAGATTATTTCCCCAAGGCACTGTGCTGATTGGCTTTCTGAGACCGTGACAAGATTTGTCAGTGCTTTTTTTAAGTACAAAAGTGAAGGTCACTGCTGTACATGGACCCTGTTTAGGCCTTTTGTTGGCTTCGTGCACAAGCCTGAGCCATACCCAAGTCATCACGATGACACCATCGGGGCTAAATACACAGATCAGTTTGCAAGTATTAAAAAGAACATACTAAAACACTTTGGCATTATACAAAATTCTGCTTTTTCCTGGTTAATAAGCATACCCTCATGTAGCTAATTAGAGAAGTATGTAGTGTTATGTTATTTACAAAACAGATTCAATAAAAAAGATTGACGGCGCTATTTCTTAGGAAACGTCATACTCTCTCTTCAGAAAACTCACGTCCACTTGGCACTTCCAAGCACAAACCAGCTCTTGTGCACTTCTAAACACTGCACTTTGAGCTACCTAAAAGTAGAATTAAATCCATAAAGAGCCAGAAAAATCCCAGCATTTGCTATGTGCTCTGTATTCTCCCTACAGTGAAAAACCACTACAGTATTTCCTCTTGCTGGGAAATGATGAGTGCAAAGCCAATGGACTCGCTGAATCCCGTGCCCAGCTGACACTCGCGGCAGCTTGTTAT
>NW_010536924.1:14646-15886 GCF_000687285.1 Phaethon lepturus | reverse complement strand
CGAAGAGCACACACCTGAGACTCGCACAGAACATCTGTAGCGTGATGAAGAACACTCAATTACTACTTTATGAGCCAATTTCTTCTTAAGCATTAGATGATACCCCAATATCATTCTGAAAATACGCTACAGCTCTGCAGTGGTTATAAAGTTGTGTTCATTAGTCATGCTTTCTAAAACAGTGAAAAGATGTGCAGTCTCCCAAGTTACCCACATATGATGGTATATAATAAGAATAACCAACTGTACACCCTAAAGCACATGCCAAAAAGGAGAGGTTAGTTCTTCACCTCTTTATTTCATCCAGATTTGGCGCTCAGGGATTTTTTACACCAACTCAACTCGACTTTATCACTAAATATTCAACAGAAAGAGACACATTTAAAAAAAATATTAACGTGACATTTTTGCCTTGTGTTCTTTCCCTTCAAAACCTATTTTTAAAATGGTGACAGAGTTCTTAAAGCATGTACCACTCCCCATTTCCAGTGTTTTCAGTCTCCTAGGACAAGAAACCACACGTCATCTCTACCAAATTGCTGTGTAGGTTGGTAGCTAAGGGTAGAGCAGTGTGCTGTTATCACTGCCCACTCACTCAGTGTTTTCCTACAAGTTTAGGCTTTACCAAGCCAGGTAGTTGCTGTTGATTTCCTAAGCAATCATGTTGCCAAAAACCAAAATGTATTGTAGGCAAATTCAAGAACAAAGCATTTTCCATGGTATTCAGTTTTGCCATTGTAGTGGGAAGTAACAAACTCAAGAAAACACACACAAAAAAAGCACAAATATGTAAAAACACAGGTTTTTTTACATTATCTTTAAGATTTCATTATTTACGGATAAAATTTTCAACATCTACATGCATGACTCAGGAGCATAAGTCTCCTGGTAGTCACCAAGAAATAAGTCCTCCTGCTAATTTGTAAAAAAGTTTTCAGAAATCTATTTACAAGGGATCTTTGACATAGGACTTGCTAAGCGATATCTCTACACCTCTTCACAAGTCTAAACATCACAACAAAATTCTTGTTCCCTGTCACACTCACAGTATTCAGCACCACTACACCTTTAAAAAGCATCTTTAGTATTTAAATCTATTTTACATTTCTTATATTGGAGGCTGCAAGAATTATCAAAATTCAGACCACAAATACAGTGCAACCCTTGTGCAGTGTCACAATTTCAGACAACACTGCCAGAGAAAACCTGTTAATAAATTCAGCTCTAGGGACAGCAGGAA
>NW_010536924.1:0-14631 GCF_000687285.1 Phaethon lepturus | reverse complement strand
CAGGAATCTGGGGTGCCCCACACAGTCATGGCTAAATCCAATCACACTTGTATCTCCGATGAATTAGAGAAGTAAGTCCCCCATGAAAGTGCCTATTACTAACACATAGTTTTACAACTATGCCAGACCAAAAATGGTTAGTCAAACAACAGACCAGCATTTCAGCTTAACTAAGCAGGAGTCTTTGCTCTTGCAGACAGCAGCCAGTGTGTTGTAGAAGAGCCAGCAGTGCAGAGCACAATGCAGAACCACCCGCACAGCCTGCCTCGGTCAGTGCACGAGCGGACTGGCATTGCTATTTCAAGCTAGCCACAGCCCTTCAGGAACAGCTCTAATACAAGTATTCTGGAATTAAAGCGATTTAAACCTGGAATAAGATTTGAAGAGCTAAATTGAACCAACGTAGTTAACTGCATGATGGTTAGTTCTCCTTCTTCTGATAAAATCCCATAGGATAGGTAACTAATTTCTGCAAAAGCTCAGGTTCCCAGGTGGCTTTCAGGGTTAGGTTAAACTATTGCTATTGTTTGTACCTGCTAAGAGGAATATAAAAATAAAACAGCCTGCAACTAACACGAAAGATTAAATCTCTTTGTATACCAGAGATTAAAAAAAAAAAAGAGGGGCATATTTGGCCTCTGATAAAAATTTGCAGTTTGGGAGGAATGATTTGTCAACCTTGCAAGAACGAGAAGACAGTATGTCGAAGAGTTAGTTTATGCCAACAGCACAAGGTAACAAGAGTGACCCAGGACAGTAAAGAGGAGATAAGGAATACTTAGACAGGTTACTTAACAAGGCACAATACTTGATTTATGACCTGAATGAAAGCCTACCGAAAGTACTTAATTTCAGCAGGTTTTAAATCAAGTTGAGCCTTAGGGGAAAAAATGCAGAGATAAAATTTTTATTAACTGTTCCAGCTCTGCTACAACAAGTCAGCTAAATGAAAATTCTAAGTTTACCTCTGGCAAGTGATCCTAAGCGAGGAGAACGTGCTGTCACTACATTTGGTAACACACCAAATACTACCATCATAACTGTCACCCAGGGCTGTTAAAGGAACAAGGAGCAAACACACTCTCCAAAAATATGATGTTAAACCAAAGAACACATTGCATATTGGGGGGGAAGGGGTGAGAGTGTTCTGTTCAAATGAAAAAAACGTTGCAAGAAACAATGAGTGATCTATAAAATATATGCATTTTGTTCAGCTTTGTGTGAACTTGTGTGTTTTAAAGTGAGTATTTTATTAGTAATATTACCAAACACAAGACAAATGAAATCCATTAATAGTAACATTAAATTCTTAACAGTATTTGGGTGATTTGCAAAAAAAAAAAAGTAAATGTATGAAGTGCTTCACCTATAGACAAGCTGTAGTTGTTTTTTCTGTAGTGTTTGCAAAGCGTTCCAGTCCAATCTCTTGAGAGCACCTTAATACTCAAAATGCCCCATGTTATGAGTCCTAGATCACTTGCTACTAGGTACGAGTCAGTCATGGAAGAAACACCCCTATTAGGGGTCCTTAGAATCAAAACAACTGAGCTGATAATTAAAATTATAATCTCATTCTTAGAAAAAGCTTCTGACAAACAGTTTGATTCAGATGAGCAAGAAATTATCAAGAAGTTTGATGCCTTTGTTTATACGACATTATTCTATCAGTGGTCAACTTTAGCAGCTGCATTTTTATAAAGTATCTTTTATTAGCCAGCTATAAATATTAATGTTTATAGTCCTACTGTAAACAATCAATGGAATGTAACAATAGATTCCAAATATGAGGATAGGAAATTAGGATACAGAAAAACAGCACAGAGTATGCACGTTAAATCTGATACAAGGAGTAGAAGACAAGAGGGAAAAAAGGAAGGGCTGTTTTTCAGAGCTTCAGGTCCTGAAGAAGCCCAAAAACTTGTATTTCTTTCACAGAACAGTGCAGAAAAGATACAATTTGTTATATTGTCATGGTGTTGTAAAACAGCATAAAAGGAACAGAAGGTTAATTGGGAAACAGAAATATCAATCCAGAAATCTTACAGCAAAAATAAGACTAAAAAACCATCCATAATGCCATCAAATGACACCCATATGTCATAAAATGTTCATACTGAGTGCAACAATTTCCCTCTCAGTCCAAGTTCTTTATAGGTTATAAATAGCTTTGATTTGTCCATCCTCAGAGGTTAACAAGCTAGCTTGAAGTTCACGGCTGAGAACCTGATGGCAGTCAGGTCTATTTGTGGTGGCACAAAACCTCACACAGGTGGACCCCAGGTTCTGCAGCCACTGCTGCTCTCTGGACTGCCTCAGTAACGCCGCTTACAGCACCCGAATCAGCCCTCTATTTTAAAGCTAGTTTGAGTATAGCTGCCTCTGCACCCTTTGCTGCAAACCCAAAGAATAGGAAAAATATTAGAAATTAAGAAGGAAGGGCAGAGGGGAAAAAAAGTCTTTGAAACTCTCCTTTTATGCTTTGTTTTCTCATGTCTACCCCAAAATGAACTTTTGTATCTGATGTACCAATCTGAATGTTTAGGAATCAAAGCCATGCTGCCTGCTCATCAAAACAACAAATATTTTGGAAGTATGAATTCCTGTTCCAAGTTTAAATCTTGATATGATACAGAAGAACACCACAAAAGGCTGTAAGTATGAGCTGAAAGAGAAAACACTTAAAGGTTTTAATAATTGTGCTCTAAAACAGTAGTCCTCAGAGGCATATTATGTATCTCAGTACTGGAGTTCATGAGAGTACAAAACTCCCCCTTTAATTGGGACCTTCACATACCTGCCAGTAAGCATTTGCAAACTCCTGTTTCTGAGGAACGACGTCAGAAGCAGTACCTGAGATTTTCATAATTGCTTTAGTATTCTGTATCATCCCTTCAGAGAGTGAACTGTAAGCTTCTCAGGGTAAAAATGCTGATAATTCTTTACCATGTTACTATGAGACAATAAGTAAAAATATCAGAACTATGAAACTCCCAATACTATGGAATTTCATTTAAAATAGTACAAACATTTTTATTACAAGATGAAATATTTTATTATTACCCTTTGGGAGTGTGTGCAGGGGAAATACATCTGAAATGCCTTTGGGCCTTTCTTTCGCTTTAAATATATATTGACTGTTTCTCAACTGTTAAGGAATTCAAAACTTGCTTCTAGAGAATAGTATGAAATATTATTTAAATTAAGTATTACAGTATATATGTTACATCTGTAAAAGACAGACAAATCTTACTTGTATTTTAAACTTCTTTGGAATGAAATTACCTAATACACATACATGAGAATAACATCAGACTAGATAATAGGCTCTGACCTTTCTGTTTTTGATTCACCATCAGCTCGATAGTGTTCAAGGTCTTGGTAAAGAGACTGCAATTCTGCTTGAAGTCCTTTTTCCCGTTCTATACTGCCTTCATAAAATTTAATCTCCTTTTCCATTGCTTTTACTTTTTCTTCCATCACCTTAAATTCACGAAGTATCAAATAGCTGACTCCACAGTATTTACACACTGTCTCATCCCGGGACATCTAGAAAAAGACAAAATTGTAAGGCTGTTGGCAAGAAAGAAATTGAAGACAAAAAACCCGAATGACACTAAATAATAATAATAAGTCTGAATAGTTCAAACCATTTACTGCTCTGGAGTGTTTATGATCAGATGATGTTATTGCTTTAACAAACAATAAAGACAAAATTCTACATTTTCAAAATGAACTCAAGCTATAGCAGTACTTTTGCTTACTGGAAACTTCACAAGATATATCGACTCTGCAATTTACTCCGTGGGAACTCCCACTGGAACTGTAAACTGAAGTACCTCTGAATTATGTTTGGTGTATCAATTTAAAATAAAATGCTGTGCTTTACAAAGTTATCTCCTTAATGAATATGTGAGTGCCTGAGACAGAAAAACATTATTTACTGTGGTTTTTTGACAACTCGTATCCAATTAAGTAGGCAAGATGAAAAGTGGAAAGTAAATGAAGTGATGTAATCCAGCAATCTTTACAAAACTAATTCAAATGAGTAAGCGACTAATTAGTATGATGTAGCGTCCATGGCACTTGAGCGTTGTGGAAAATGTAACCCATTCACTAGGTATGAAGTATTCATTACCAATTAAAAAAATACAGAATACATAATACAAATCTAATTGAAAGACCATTTTTAAAACTGAGAAACACACTTTTGTAAGTAATCAAATTATTAAGCTTTGCCATAAGCAAGGCCTCATAAACACAGACAGATAGATGCACTCCGACTTTGATACGTACGTACTACTCAATGCATCAGTTATTCCTGTGTATTTTAATTATTTTCACTTCCAGAAAAAACCTGCTCAGTTTACAAGTGATGCAAAACTGAACCTGCACAAGAACTAGATCTTGAGTAAATAAACCACCCAGACCAACCCAAGGAGGTCTGGCGCTTCGGTAGGGGACACGCGAGCATCGGTGTACCCGCACAGATCACAAACGCATTTGAGAAGAGGTGGTTAGAATTAAGACTAGATCAGAGGACACTCAGAACACAGCTAAAGAGACAACCCTCAAAGCAACGAATATCAACAGGTATTGGTAAGCTTGGTAAGCTTGGGGATATGAAAGATGGAAAATGGGTGGCAGCCAGAGGAGCAGTTGCGTTTGTGTATTGAGAGCTTAAAACACACTTTAACCTTTCTGGCAGTTATCAACTGTTACAAGGATTTTAACACAATGACTTTTGAAAATCAGAAAGCTGGAAAAACTGCAAACAGTTTAAGTCAAAGAATGTAAAAATCCCTTGTTACAGACAAAGGAAAAGACGACATTTTGAGACATTGGGATAAAGAAAAAGAAATCATACTTAGGTGAAAAAAAAACAGCTTTCAAGAACTATAAACTAAAGACTCATTATCCCATAATTCAATAATCTTCAGCACTTTAAATATAGCTTGATAAAAGTGATATTTCAGGATGCCCTGGAACTATCAGGCCAAGCTTTATTTTCCAATTTCTTAGTTTTCCCCCAGTTTAAAATACACCTAGTTACAGTTGCTCTGAATGAGCTGAAAAATGCAAGCTTTTTTTTTTCCTGGCAGCTGCAAACTGTGCCTGGAAATATGAAACTGTTATTCAGGATAACTACCATAAAGTTCCAAAGCACTAAAATTACTATATTGAGAAAGGACAAAATGAGCTGTTATGAGGAGCACAGGAGGGGGGCTCTTATCCCCAAAAGAACACTGTGCTCTCTTGCAGCACCACCACTGCTGTCGTTCAAATAAACAGTTATAGAAATTTCACTGGGTACTAGGATTAAAAACAAAATAAAACAACTGGGGTCCTGAACTGAAAATACTTTATGCAAGTACTAAAACTTTTTAGTTTTCAAATTCAATTTTGTCACTGAACTTAAAAATAAGTTAAGTCATAGAACAACAAATATTATCCATCTGGACTTAGCAGGAAATGGGTCCCATTCTTCTTCAAGTCCATTCCTCAAGTGAAGCAAAAATTTGAAAGGACTTCAGGTCAGGCTGGATTTTTAAAGTATTTGCTACATAGTCAAAAATCACAGGAAAGCCCGATGGGTGTATATTACTGCAATAAGGAAAGAATGTTCTGCCTTTTAATCAGAACCTTCCTTCTGTACATGCACAATTAGCCTGCAACCACTGCAATGTACTGTATATAGACACAAACTATAATATCGATCTGTAGTATAAGTAGCAGTTTCTTAGTACCAGTAATGGATTTGGCATGGGTCGAGTGATGCTCAACCGGCACGCTTGCCCAAACTAAATTCCATGCTGCAGTAAATTAACACCAATAAGCAAGGTAGCTAATTTAAATTCAGCACATGTATGCCCAAAATGCCTAGAAAATTAACAGGACCCACTTGAAAGTGAGTAGCTCCAAAGAGCAAGGCCTGAACTGGGCAGAGCAAGGGGTGTACTATTCCAGGGTTTCATCCTAAATCCAAGGTTCCTCTCTCATGCCCATAGTGGTCAAATCACAAGCAGGACTTTCTCTCTTTTGTTCCCCTCGCCCCCCCACCTTACGTTGTCAACATCACAACCGAGTTCTCATTGCTGATACGTAACATATCTCCTGAAATTCCTGAGCTGGTTGGATGTTTTTCAGAAGCTACTGAAGCTTCACACAGACAGGTACAGAGAAATGCTGTCAAGCTGTAAATGCCGATTTCACTCAGCCAAAATAATGACAAAGTTACCCTAGGGCTACACCAATTTAAAGGTCAGAGGCAGCAAGAATTTTATAGCTTTGAACACTACTTCCAAATGAAATGTTCTGGGGGTTTGCACAGTTTCCAAGAGAAATAACATTACTTCATCTGTGTGTGTATTCCTCTTGTTGTCATCCTTCAATAATTTGTGAACTAGAACGTTTGGTCATATATAACCAAATCTGACACTGAGGGTAGAAGTACTTAAGCATCTAAAGTTTTAGGACAACCAGGCAGGCAACAAAAACTTCATAAGTTCCCTGCTGAAGAAAACTCTGGAGTGTGAGCACAGTCCATATCGGACAACCCATATAGGAGAGTGCCTTCTAAATGGGCTGCCCAGGAGAAAAAGATTCCACTAGACCTTGTATCTTAGACACCAAAGTTGATTAACCATTACACAAAAGTCTGTAGGAAACACATTTTCATTAGTTCTTACGCTTACAAAGCTACGTTTTCTGGAATAATATTATCACTGAGTAACCACTAAGAACGTGCATTACAGACACAATGATTTACGTTTTCAGACTCCATATTTCACTATTTACATTTGATCAAAAGACTATTGTCATCTTCTCAAATGCAACGCAGGAAATAATTAGGGGAAAAGCAGAGTTGAGAAGGAATAGAAAAGGAAACTATCAGAGTTCTACCTAGAAAGGGAACTGTGTATGTCCTTAGCAGTGAGAATAAGCAGTGGATAGGAAAAAATCAATTAGGAATAAAAAAAAACACACAGAAGGTAATTTTAATATTAATTGTGGTTTTGGTCAGTCTGGACAGGGGAAACTCACGGCAAACAGGATTTGAAAAGGTGACAGCAGGATACTAAAAAAAACCTGCTATTTGAGTTCACACAACAGTACTGTGAGCACAGTAACAAAAACAATCTCACTAAGGACAAAGTGCTTGAACTAGGAAGATCGTTGAACCATAAGATTTTGAGCTATAGCTCTGATACACATCACACCAGATGCTTCAAAGAAAGGAAGGGAGTGATGTCCAGAACAAACCGTATCACAAGGTAGCATTTCCAGCTGTGATATTCCAGCAGCTGTTCCACTACAGCATCTGTGGGAGTAGTTTCAACTGAGAGTTGTGTTCGGTTTTGGAAGAACTAATATCATTCCATGGTTACATAGACTTCTTTAGCTACCAAGGGCAAGTGAAGAACTGAGCCAAGATGGATAGTCACTCAAATTACATCTGCCTGACTCAGTACCGTAAGCATCTGTAGAGCGTAAGTTATAAGGAAAAAAAGAAAAAAAAGACTTTGGTGGTCTGGACCATTTTTAGCCTTTTGAATGACAAGACAGGAATTTATACCGTTTCTACTTGACCAAATAACTACAGGGAGCGTCAGCCTGTGCACTGCTATTCTTCTCTGATATTTTAGATTCCACCCACAAAAACTACCACTGTAGAGCACCAAATTCTTGTTGAAAGAAAAATAGTCTACTTTCTCACTTAGCAGTGCCTTGGTATTACAACATCCAGCATATGGATCGCTTATGCTAGAAATAGTCCATTACAAGCAGATAATAAATAGCCAGGGCTCTTAAAAGCCAGAATTTAAGTCCTCAATTAATGAGATTATTGTAAAAAGCTTCAAATGTGCATCGCTGAAATAAAACCGTAGAACCATGAGCATAGCTGTATTCCTTCTACATACAGTGCAGGGGAGGGAGAACCTAAGGGAACTGCAGCATTCGCCATCCTCCTTGCATCACCCGGTGCTCCTCAGGCATCTAATGCAGTAATAACAGCTCTTGCTCCCTCCCCACTTGTTCTGTCAGGACTGAAACTGCTTTAGAAAGGACTGGCCAAATAACAAAAAAAAAACCACACCCCACCCTGTATTTGTCCAAACCACACTTGTAGCAGAAAACTCAAGAAAATAAATTTTAAAAATCATTATGCTGCTGCTGGGTGCTCTTAAATTATTTATGCATATTGATTGTTTTGTTCCACCTCTACTTGATTCTACCTTATCTACTTTCTTTTTGTTTTACTCCGCCTCTGCCATACTAGTTTAATTTCTCTCACTCTGTTTGTCCCTCTCCTGACAAACGAGCTAATCCCAATCACACACAAAGAAATCATTATTCAAACCACACGACTGATTTTCTAGGAAGAAAGTGGAGTCATATTTGCAAAACTGAAGAGTTATTTGACTGAAATTGTTTGGGGTTTTTTTAATTCAAAGAAAGATTTTAAGAGTCTCACTAGAACCTTCTTTTTTTTTTTTTAAAGTTTATTGTGAGTCAAGTTTTCAGTCAGCATCTACTCAGAAAGTAATACAGACTGTAACACTAAGCCATGCTGCATACATAATTATTTGCTCCACTTCCAAAAAACAGCATGTGCAAAATAAAAATCACAGTACTTGCTTTGAATACATATGAATAGTGTAAAAACAGCCTTGTAGTAAAAACAGAATGTCCTGCTCTCAAAAGTTTCATTCAAAACATGCCCTGAAATAATCTGTTTGTCACGACAGGAAATAATACTCGGATTTCAGGTAGCTTTCATTTTTTCCTGCCTGTGAGTAAGGCAGACTAATGAATCATAAAAGACTCTGCTATTAACTGCACACACTCGCACAAGCCCTGCAAATACCTAACACGTGTGCGACAGGCCGGGCAGACCTTACTGGCACCCATGAGCTCTTTCAGGACGTGTTACGGCACACTCCAGATCTCCAGCACAGCGCTCTTCTAAACTGAACCGCAGTACATTGCGACAAAACGTGATGCCTGCACGGACAAAAGATAGTTTAGCCCAGTGTTAACCATATCTTTCCCTGACAACAACTGACTTTTGCATCCGTAGTTGCAACTCTTGGGAAGCCCCTCCTTGCTACAGCCCGACTGCTTGTGAGGCAAGGGAGACTGCAATCCCTCCAATTCCTAGCAACGTACTTCGACACTGGTTGCGGAAAGGGTAGAAAAGCTTGACTACAGTGAATACAGCCGTAGTCTTGTAAGTACAGCAAGGGATAAAAATGCTTTGCTGCCCCAGGTCATCACCGATGACTCCAGAATTCTCACGTCGACTCCAGAATTCTCACGTCGACTCCAGAATTCTCACGTTAAGAACAGAAGATCGTTACCCAAGTTCAAAAGATCTGCTTTCACAAATCCTCTGATACCACAATACACAGTGGTTACAAAGCAGGCTGCCTTTACTATCTGGGAGCTGGTTTTCCCAAATCACCTACAGGTCCATGGGTAACCAGTTCACTGCTGAGAGCTTTCCACCTCTTCAGGCTGTAACATGTGGTCTTATACCAAAACCAAGCAGATTATTTTCTAACATTTCCAAAGCCGCTCAGAACATTCACATAGCTGGAGCTCGACATCCCAACGAAACCCAGATGGTAAAAATTCTATAGCCAAGTATTGAAAGTCTCAGTGGGCATAGGGGCAGCTCGTGAACATCATCTTAAGAAGCACTGATAAGGTACACGACAACAGGACTCTGAAAAGGCCGCCTGCCGTTCTGCATGTAAATGCGATCATGCTCATCTGGAGGGCACAAATGGAAACGCTGCTGCTTCTATATCCATGTTGATATCAATATTGTATCGATATCAATTGTATCAATAAGTACTAAATACATAGCTATGTTGTTCACTTCTACAAAGCTAGTCTTGGTACACGGGACAGGTTTTTTTAGCTAATTAACGCAACTGGAACTATGTAAGAACCTATTAAAAAAAAAAATATGACCCCAGGTTCAAAGACAGCAAGAAAAATTAAAGGTAACATAATGTGCTCATAAAGATACCATAATGTGTCCAATCTATAGCACACGTGGCAAATCTAATGAGTAACCATTTGCTGCGAGTAAGGTACGTGATGTTTTGTGGCTAGTCAGATACCATAGAACGTTCTGTACTGATGTGTAACACAGCTTCAAAGTTCTTGCTCTGCTTGCTTTCTCAAGCTCCTAGGGTGAGAGAACTACTAATCTGTAAGGGTATCTTGTGCTCAATTTTATGATTGATGTTAAGCAAAAGTTATTTATTTGCCAAATAAAATATAAAATTAAATATAACTTTTTGTTTGCTGCTTGGAGGAATCAGGGTCATTTTACTGCTGTTCTGTTTCCCATTTCAGTAAGACCTTCAGGGCAAAACTGCATCTTCCCATCTACTTACATTGAACGGACAACAACAACGCCGAAACAAATGCAGAACTTTAGTTCACAAGCATATAAAAGATTCATCTAGCACTAACAACAGACAACTAACAAGGTGAAGTATGACATTCTCCTTTCCTCTTGAGGGGAAAAAAAACCCACCACAACCCCCAAAAACCCCAAACAACAGAAACAGAACTCTCCAAAAATACACATCCATAACATTGGACTAAAGGAAACACTAACTTCTTTTTTACCATCCAGTGCTTTATGATACTTCTCAGACTGAGTTTGATGGCATAAACTTTGAGACATGTAAATACGTTAAAAATTAGGCATTACAAGCCAGTGATCACTGTAAAGTTCTTTCTACAGTCTTGTGACAATACAGTTAGAGAAGAGGTAAGGTTCTGCTGAGGCAGACCAACCAACTTACTCAGCTAGCTGAAACAGCTGCTATCTGGCACACCAAATCTGCAAGCAGCACCTTCCAGAAGTATGCAAGTGTCCCTAAAATAAGGCTAAGGGGCAGAGAATACCCTCTCCAAAAACTGTCACAGAAGAGAACGTTAGCTATGGCTTGGACTTTGCCATTGACTGACTTGGTTACTTCCCTCCCGGGAAGTTACCCATTTTCTTATGTCTGCTGCCAAAACAGCAGCAGCAGCTGTTCTCCACATCTGCCATCACCACCCCACCACGCGGCAAAGCCTCCTTCGAAACTTGCATGGAAAAGAGACTTCTGCTGACTTCTAACACTGACAAACGTTCCTCCATTAGGTAACCAAACTGCTAACAGGCAAAGTCACAACTTCGGGGGTTTTAAATTTTTTTTCTTTTTTTAGAAACAAACCATGACTTAGAGCTTTTTCTAAGAAGTATGCAACTGTAAATACAAAAAAAATACCGTAAGCTTTAATAGCAGACATGTGGATGTTTATTTACCTGTTGATTTTTTTTTTTTTTCCATTTAGCATCCATCTTGCAATGCATGTTGTGTGAAAGAAGTATGAGGGCAATAGAAGGAATGAGAGATGGGAGGGGGGAGCAGGGCCATGTAAAATTCTTACATGAATTTTAAGGTGAAATCGATCAGAACCTGAAGGATCTAAATCCCTGCGTATCTATCATTCCATTAATCTCTTCCCCTCTAGATTAAATTTTAAAGGAAGTTTCAATAAACATAGAGGGCAACACCTACTGGACCCAGTCTGCAAATGGTCAATTTATATCAACTTCTGCCCTGACATCCATGGCTTTACTCTAACAGGTCCTTCTCTCTGGCAGACTTTGGCAGCAGAATGGGCTGTTCCGGGTTGATGCAAGACATCCCCCTCCCTTTCCATACCCTCCTCTGAAAGAGTGCCATTTTGGAGGCAGCAATGTCACTGCACCAAGTAGCGCTAAGCAGCTTGCGAAGCTCTCCCATCCGCTAGAAGCACAAAGGAGCGGAGCGATGAAGCTCTGGTCTGCATCCTTTAAGACAGCTGCTTGATGCCTTCTCAGCACTACAACCCAACCTCCAGCAAGCCGACTCAAAACGGCACCTAGCACTGAATATTCTTCATTCTGCAGCTGAAATCACAGTGCTTAACATACTGCCTCTCGACACACATGTTCCTTTGGCCAGCAAACTGCATGTTGGGAGCATGTGCTCGGTTTGGCAGAGCAATCTACAGCTGGCACAATTTCTGCTTATGTTAGGAGCATCTAAAAGAAAGACTACAAAAGAGATGCTATAAAATCCAAGAAGCAGAGAATGTGAAGGGAATAAGGAAATGTGGCCATAAAAGGTAGAAAATACAAGGACAGGAAATTGTGAGAATGACTTGTAATCAAGCTCTGTATCTTGTAACTACAATGCAAGTCAGCTGCGTGAAGAGATGAGCAGCAGGAAAGGATATGTAAAACCCCGACTCTTAAGTGATCCCAAAATCTTGGGCTGTCATTGCCTTAGACCTCAAATATCTCACACTGAGGTGCAGGGTAGGATGGGACAGAACATAAGCCTATTCACATACGTATCTAGAAATACTGTGCCTTCTGCATACAGACAGTTAGGTTAAACATGTATCACACAACTGAAAGAGATCTGAAGATAATACCTGTCCAGGCCCTCTACCCCAAAGTAAAAGTTTGCCTTACTTGTCCCCCACAGTACCACTGGAAGAATTCCACAGCTCCCCTGGGTGAGCTGCTGTAGAGTTTCATAACATTCAACCAAAGCAAGTCCAGAAAGGTGAGAATAAGATTAATTTGCAGCTGGAGATGAAGGACAACCACCATCTTCCTACACACATGAATACTATTACTGTGCCCTCAAGCATTTTCCAGAATAAGTAAACCCAGTTCTATTATCCTTTCCTAGAAGGGCAAGATTTTTAGGCTCTTTACTATTTTTGCTCTTTTCTAAATTCCTATCAGCCACATTATTTTTCTTAAAGCCTGCAGCTCAGAACCCATACCTCAACAGCCCCGAACAGAGGAATAATGAAGGCCCAAGTTTCACGTGCAATTCCTATACTAATAACATTAAATAGTTATTTTCTTTGTAACATCATTTTGTTAATATTAATCTGCTTATGACCTGATCATAGACCTCAGTGTTGGGTTTGACAAGTGACAAGGAAGCTTAATCAGTTACTATGTATTTTGTAGTGATGCATTTGACTTACTCTTTTTAAGTGTCCCTTATTCTTACTTAAGAATATGAACTTTAATGCTGTTCCCGGAGCGCTCACAGCCCCTCCCAGGCTGGGATCAGTGTATTCCTTATTGTAATCCAAGATCCTATGAAAAGGATCTCAATGAAAGCTCAGTGAAAAACAGCAGACATTGACACTCCTACCGAAAGAAATAACGCCACTCCCTTTCCGTGCCCAGTGCGTGCCTGCGCTCACACCTGCTTTCTCCTTGCGCTAGCACACACGTAGCACACGGACCAGAAACTAGATCAGGAACTGATCCACATGAAAGACAGGCAGCTGAAGTGCCACTAAACTACAGCCTTAAGTCATTAATATTGAGAAATATTGAGCAGTACTAAATCCAGAACAATTCCCTGATGTGCTTCATCCAACAGTTTGGCACAACTGTTTTTCTGAGAAACTTAGATTTTTGCTAACCACCTTATCCTGTTGGTGCTTGCAAACTAATTTCTAAACAAACACACACACCTGGCTTCTTTCCTGCTACCAAAACAGCTGCTAATGAGTCTGTAAATTACGCGGGTTCTTCCCCTCCCCCTTTTAAGGGCAAGTATTCCCTTTTCCATTCCTTTGGCTATCTTACCTATCCTTGAATTCTCAGAAGTCATCATTGATGGCTCAGAAATTGTCTCAACAGCTTCCTGGACTATTCCAGGGAGAGTTTCTCCAGGCTGTGCTAACCCGAGTACAAAAAGCTTTTATATTACTTGTTAATTATTAGATACATACCAAAAGAAATGAGGACAACTGGGTGTTTTACTGCCAAAGTAAAAACTTCATAGTATTACAAAAAGGGACTCATGTTCCACTTGTGCGCAGCACCGCACATAAAGAGCCTCCTCCTAATTTAACCCATATAAACAGCAGCATTGTTACATTGGTAATAAACCGTCTCCCAAACAAAAGAACAGCTTCACACTCAAAGAGGAGATACAAGAAAAGATGAAGGGGAACGTTCTGTTCCTATTTGTATTGACACTCTTTTGGAACAATTACGTGTTATGCTCTGCAGTCACTCCAGACTTATGGCAACAAAACAGGGTACAATTTGGGTACAGGGCACAATCTGAAACTCACCTAGCAGTGACACCACCATTACAGAATGAGTATGTTCCTCTACAGTGTTCGTACAGCATTAGTGTGTAATTAGGCTTCATATACGACAAAACCTCAAACACACCCAATCTAAAACCAGGACCAAAGCGTACTAGATGATGTACCAATGTTCAAAGGCCAGTGAAATAGCCCTGAATTACTATAGCATCTGGTCTCCAAATGTTTTTCATTTCGTGCTTCCACCGTTCATACCTTTCGAATCTCCTCGGGCAGCGCGTGAAGGGGGATGTGCCGCTCCATGGCCTCCCGAAACTCTGCGGCGGGGTCAGGGAAGCTGCCAGAGGTCAGAGGGAGTGTCAGAACCTGGCGTCAGCAACGGGCCGCACGCTTGCTCAGGCCCACGCGCGGAAAGCCAAGGGCAGGCACGCCCCGCGCGGCCTCCCCACGCCCGCACCGCCTGCTCGGGGACCTGTCGCG
>NW_010536923.1:47009-54700 GCF_000687285.1 Phaethon lepturus | reverse complement strand
ACCTCATACAGTTGACCTCTGCCCATCAATGGTAAAGCAGACATATCAAGTTGCTTTTTGGATGTACATATTGAGAAGCAAGAATTTAATTCATTGCTTGACATACCTTTTCTTAAATTAAATAAGAATATATCTCACTACCTTAAAGTCTAGTGAGCCGGTAGATCCTTGTGCTTTTCCTGCAGAGCAGCTTATAGACTTGAGCTGATTCATCTAGCACATTTGCCATCTGCCATGTCAAAGGACCCACGGCAAAATCTATTGAAATGCATACAAGATCTTCAGATTAGGTCCCAACTATTAAACAAATATTAATTGAATATATTTTTGTTGTTCAAGATAATGACCTGTTTCCTGTCACAGGCTGTTGTAGCTTTCAGATCTCTTGTCGTCATTTTCTAATATTTAGAGTACAATGGCAGCTCAAGGTCTTGGCCAGATGACTGCTGCCTTGTGCTCGCCTCTGCCCATGCACACACACCAAAAAGACAGTCCCTACCCCAAAGAGCTTATTACTGATGCCATTCTCACAGAAGCTCCTTACTGGCATGTTTTTATATTGTAAGCTTACATTACACTAAGGCAGCAATAAACCTATGATCCCCATACTATTTATGGACTGGTTCATTACATTTCTTTTAAAAAGCAATATAAATGTCTAAACTGCTATAAATAAATCAGCGTTGCTGCTTATCTTGCTTGTTAAACTGGCAGTTTTGTAACCTCAAGACACTGCAGCTGTGTAATCTTTCACAACTATCTGGCACAAGAACCGTGGTGTTTTTTTCTCTCCCTTGTATGAAAAAGGTGGTTTGATACACTGCTTGTAAACAAACTACAACTTCTACCGATTGCAAATATATTGGCTTATCCATAGAAATGCTGGGCTGTAAGGCAAGATAGGAATTTCTATAGTCATTTGGTATTCTGATCTTCAATCAAAACTAGCTGTGTAACAACAACAACAACAAAAAATCCTGTTTTCAGCCATGAATCAAAATCTCTGTCATGCTGGAACTCCATTGGCAAGTCCTTGAGAACAAGATGCTTTAAAATACTCAAGCAGAGTTTTCAAACATTGATGCATCCAAAGACAAAAAGTCTAATCCACATCTCCTCTGATGTTGCTGTAATTGTCATGTCTCAGAAGAGAGAAGACAGTGGAGTTCCTACTCTGAATGAAGACATCTATGGTTTCTGTTATATTTTGCAGGGATATACTTGGGGTTTGTGCTGGACTTATGCTGTATGGCTGTGGTTATGAACAGCTGCAGTGAGGCTGGTGGAAGAAGTAATAAGAGTTCATTTTTACAGCTCAGTAGCTGTTTGTTTTTTCTCTTCAGAAGCTTAGTTTTCACTTAAAATAACAAAAGCAAACCCCAAATCCTTTTAGTTACAAGCAACTTTATGAGCTGCATGTCAGGAAAGAACCATGATACTTGGCTAAATAAGTAAGGAGTCACTCCAGAAAAGCCATCAAACTCTCACTGCCATCAGGGCAACACACCCAAGACTGGAGGATGCTCAGTACCTGGGAAGATCCACCAAGCTGGCCTGACAGGCTGCCCCTCAGAAGAGCCTGGGCTTCTGGCTACAAATTACTAATGATTCCTCAAAAGTTTGAGAAGCTGCAGTACTCTGTACAAGCACAGCTTTTGGTCAAAACTGTATGAATTTCATCAGGATGGATGTCAGCTAAACTGATTTGGAAGAACAGTGCTGTTGGCTACAAAACATTGATAACTGACCTCCTGGAAACTGAAGGCAGTGCCTTACACGTGCACAGATCCTGTCCTAACTGTGCAAGTCAAATCTTTTGGTTGGCCTTCAAGGAGCAGGGAGGTAAGGAGGAGAGAAGGAGATAGTAAAGAAAGAAGAATTTAATTCTGTAACGTTTTCCAGAGTTGACACTGGTTCTCATTATCTACTATGTTTCATGCCTGACTTTTCTTCTGAGACATTTGATTTGCATCATCATAGTTAATTTTGTAGACCACAGTATGCTTTGGCATCTTTGCTTTAGGAGCCCAAGCAGTGCATTCTTCTTCTGTCTGCTTTCAGCAAGAAAAATCCCTCCTTTTCTACAAAATCTGTGCTTCATAAGTAATAAAAAAATTACACTTTTGCTGTGCTAAACTTAGAAGTTTGACTCTTAAAATCTTTTTTTTTTTTTTCCCCTGTAAGTCCGTTAAATGGCCTCAACTTACTGCCTTACCTTAAAGTGAATTACATCCACTGGTCACTTCATCCTACTGCTTATCTTTCAGGGAGCTGGGAGAAAGATTTGCAATGTGCCATGTGTTCATTCTGTAAGGAAGACCGTACAGAACATCTGGGCGTTTGTGGACTAAGCAGAGAGAGGGTCACTGTGCTGGGGGACACTGTACTGTTCTCCAGGAGTCACAGGTCCACCCTGGCCCAGGTAGCAACAGCTTTTCTGTTTCACACAGGGAGGGAGAGGGAGGGAGAAATGGGGAGGAGAGAGGGGGCAGAAGGTGCCTGGGTCTTGCCCAGGTGTGGACTTGTGCTGCAGCCAGGATGTGACCCTGAGCTCAGGAGTGCACCTGGGCACTCAAATTTGATATTAACTGCAGGGTTAATGCCCTTTTCTCTCACAGTATGATATGTGGTTTTCTTTCTTTCGCTGAAATAGCCTGCCTGTGCTCACTCTGAGTTAGACTCCTGTCCCTGGGAAGGCTAATCCATACATTGATGAGTCTCTGCATAAAGAGTCTCTCTTTAAAATGAAAAGAGGAAAAGTTTAACATGGCTAACTTGGATCTTGGAATAGCAGGTGGCAATTTAATTGGAAGATGTAAGCTGCTTACTACTAATTTGCATGATTATAAGATTTTGTAATTGCCCTGTAAAAGTTAATTTGGCATTGGGTTCAGTGAAACTCAACTATGTTAGCATGATATTGACGTGTGTATGAGATTTGCTGTTGCTGTTTAATATGTTCCCTGCTGAAAGACCAAAGGAGAGCTTTGAGGGGGTTATTTTTAAATATATACATGCACACACAGAGAGGTGAATCTCATTGTAATGACCCCCGTGGGGCCTGGATAAATGTATGTTGTATCAAGGAGTTCACTGCAGCAGGAGTTGGTAATTCGTTCCTTCAAAATAATGAGGAAATATCTGGTTTGAACTGAACATCAATACCTAGTAATTTTTATGAAGATTACCTCATTGATTAACATTTAACCTGCATTTTAAAAAGAAAAATGTTTAAGAAAGGAAAATGTGCACTTATAGGCCAAATATAGCTTGCACTGAGGAAAGTGAGAAAAAATACACTTTTGTATTTAGGTCAACCTTGTATTAATGTTTGCTCTGATACAACTAATGAAGAAGGAAGAATTGCTTTTGTTATTGGGCATGCATAAAGGGGAGTCTGAAGCAGAGCTTATCCTAGTGCCGTTTGACTTTGTGTGTGTGTGTCTTACCTGCCTGCCTCCTTCCCGCATCGTATAGACACGTCTTGCAGGCTGCAACGTATGAAAGGTCCCTTCCGTGCGGCGCAGGTCCCCGTCAGAGGTTTCGGGGCAAGACGGCACGAGCACGGAGCCGTGGAGAGGGACTAGCTGGGGTCTCCCGTGCGAGGCGGGGGCCAGGGCTGCTGGCTGGCGGGTGGGCATCAGCGTACCTGCAGCCCCCGTGCCGGACCGCCGGATCTGCCGCGCCACAGGGAGCCCGGAGCGGGAGGGTGCCTCTAAGGCAAAACAAAGCGCCCTTGAAAAGCTGAGTGAAATGCCAGATTTGCCACCTTCTTCCTTTTCCCCTGCCCGTAAGCTGGCAGCGCGGAGGGGCGCGGAGGGGTGCCAAGGGCAGAAATAAGCCGAGAGAGGAAAGGTGCAGCAAGGGTTGTGCTACAAAGCCCGGTTCCCGTCCTGTATCTACACCAGCAGAGAACAAACCACTCTTGACTGAGTTGGTAAGGTACACAAGCACATGCCTCGCTAAAAGCACAGTAGTGGAGTTGCTGACCTCATACATTTAAATTAGTAACATGTCGATGTGCCTCAGTGGGCTGCGAGCCGGTGCTGCTGAACACAGACACACACACACATCCATATTGGTTTTTAGCAGGTAAAACTTTATTTCTGAATTCTTTTTTTTCTCTCCCCCTCTTCTCTCCCTCTCTTCCTGTGTTCCGTCATGCCTGGGGGAACGAAATTAAGGGGAAGGATGCACGTGACGTTTGTGAACGTGATGTCCGAGTTTACTTCACTGAGCGTGGCACGGGGGGTGGATGTCTGTACGCGGGTCTGAGGGCACGAAGGAGGCACTGGAAGACAAAAGGACCAGGAGTGTTTTATCTCCTCTCGGGCAGCGGGGGAAAGCCCTGCCAAAATGGTGGCAGCTCAGGATGGCAGGCCTGGAAATTTTACCCTTGCAACTGTGTTTTGTATGTTAGTGGGAAGAAAACTGGAAGACTGAGAATAAATTACTACTGAGAGTGAAAGCACAGGGAAATGTATGACAAAGCATTTAAATATTGCCTTATAGTCCTTAGACAAATTCTTTTAAGTTGAGGGCATGGGAACGTTTTTCTAATGGGGTGCTGAAAGATGTGTAGATAAAGAAACAATTAGGAAGGAAATTGGAAATCTGGAGATCTGAACCTATCTTTTACCCGAATGCTTTAAAGTCATTCAGGTGTTCACAACTATTTAAATCCTTCACTTGTTTTATGTGCCTCAAACAAAACAATGAAGCAGCACTGTCATAAAGAGCCCGTCCGGCTCCAGCTGAAATTCGTCTGACATGCATAGACAAAACAAAACCAAACCCCCAGAAGCCCAACAATGCCATTTTATGTGCAACATTATAGCTACTGAATGGGAGGAAATGTAGGCATGCATCAGAGTAAAGTACCCTTAAAAGCTCAGTTGGATGGTATGTTTTTTACCTAGAGGGGAAACTACTGTACATGCAAAACTCAGATGAATATTTACAATACCCAGGAATGGGGCGGGGGGGGGGGGGGGGGGATTTTTTATGCCGCAAATGTAATCATCTTCTGAATGGTCCAAAACCAAATTATTCTCGCGCTGTTGCTGAGCAACAGTCCCACGATGGGATTCAGCTTGTGCAAACCTACAGTGGGAGAGCCCAACCTACCCAGAGAGCGAGAAATCGGAGTACCGGGAGCGGCGGCGGAGGGGGCCTGGCGTGGCTGAGCTCCACTTCCCAGCACTTGTGACCCCCCTAAGCACACATTTTCGCCATCCTCCTGACCTTTCGCTGCCTCCCCGCTCTCATAACAGGCTTAAAATAAATAGCGAAGCAAGACTGGTACCAGAGAGCAGTGGGACTCTGGCTGTTGGTGTATCAGGCCAGTTTGTATCTAGGACATTTTCTGTGAAGTAAAGCATTAGCACTTCTTCTGAGGTGTTCAAAGGCTATGAAACTCTGGGGAGGGAGAGGGAAAAGCAAATAACAAGTCTACCAGACAATTCAAGGGATTAAAAAGCAGTGCCCCTCTGTGACTTCAGCTCTGAAGACCACATGTGCTCTCATTAGGTGGTAACACAGTAAAAATCCACTGTCTAAAGGGACAATAATCCACTATATTTTGAAATAAAAATTCTGGAATGCTTAATCGTTTGTCACAGTATGATGTCAGTTTTCATTCACTTCCTTCGGTGGGTTATTCTTTAAACAATTCAGAGACACAGAAAGGAAAAGGAAACCACCAAAAACGCATGTTCAAATATTGCTAATAGACTGTTCTGAAGTAAAAATAAAATAAAATTAAAAACAACCAAAAAGTGATCTGTGGCTGATGGGGTGGCTTGAGAGAACTCACTATACTGAGGTGTGGAAAATGGTACATTGGAATAGAGACATTTCAAATGTGTGTATGGCAGACCTGGTAATTTAGCATTTGGTTGATTTTGCTGTGGTTGTTTATCATGCAGTGTAAAGCCGGCAGTCCTCTGGGTAGAGGAGTAAATCTGGGCTTGCCCTAATTTTCATAACCAATACCTTTTATAACACTTTGTATTTTAGTTATTTTTAAAAAAACTGACATGCAAGATCACTATTTTTCTAGGTAACTTTACCAGCAATATGGTATTTGTAGTGTGAAAGAAACTCTGCCTACCTTTCATTTTGTATCCCTAAAATTATTATTCCACATGAAACTTTAATTGAAAATGTGGTCTTTTAGGCTGAGGTATCAACGGACAGGTTGTCCCTTTATAAAAAAAGGCTTATGGGGAAGGAAAGAAATGTAAGAGTAAAATTAACTGCTGCAACCTCAAAATGTCTTATTCCAGCTTTGAAAGGTAGCTGTTCTTAGTGATAAACTAGCCCTAAGTGTCTGTATCCCAGTGTCCCAACTGCCGGGGTTCTGTGTGGACATGTTTCAAAATCATCACAGCTGGATCTCACCTTAATATTGGACCAAACTGAGCGCTAAGTGTAAACAACCATAACCTTTCACATGCTCCAAATCAAGATCTCATTCCTGTTGGGGGGCAGGGGGGAAAAAAAAAAAAAAAGGCAGAGAAAGTAACCCCCTGTGATTCCACTTCTTTGGTTCAAGAGGAAAACTTCCTTCTAAAATACTGGAGAATAAAGTCTTCCTGCCAGGTGGAAATCACAGAAGAGCAGAGAGGAAACTCTTACAATGTATTTCCCCCTTATTATTTCTCAGCCTATTTTGAAATTAGGAAATCATATGGAAACAGCAGGAAGATTCCTAGCCCTGCACTATTTCCTTCCCCTGTGATCATGAAGTTTTATTGCTGCATGAGCCCTGCTGCCTACCATTTCAGAGAAACTCAGCAAGAGGTAAGGTTTTTCTAAGTGTGGGTGGTCATGTCCGTGTATTCAGCAGAAGCAATAGGGTTATTCAGCTTGAAAAAGGCTGCTCAAGATGAGGTATGGAAGAATAATTTTCAAAGAGAAAATAATGAAGAACTAACAAAAGCACCCAGGGAATTCATTCTTTTATTTTTTTTCCCCCTTCGGTAATTGCCGCTGAAGAGGCTGGCACTGAAATGACATCATTAAGTCAAGTTATCTCACTCATACACTTGTGGGGAAAAATGGATAAAATGAAGGGAAATTTCCCCAGGACTCAGCCTGTTGCATTGGAAAGTTCTTCTATGGGTGAAAAACAGTCTTACTGACAGAAAGGTGTCCTGCCTGGTGATGCAGGCAAAAGTACAGACTTTTTTCAATAGTTGGGGAGATAGATTTTGAGTTTCTAATATTTTAATATTATTTGTATGTGCAGATAATCACACTGGTATCCACCTTTACGAGTGTACTAACATTATCTATGTCAGAGCATGTTGCTCATTTTTCAGAAGGCATGTACAAATGAGTTTCTTGGAAGGCAATTTCATCAAAACAAGCCCTTAAACTTTGCTTTTGAGCAAACAGCACATAATATTTCTAGGAAAAAAAAAGGTGACTATTGAATATTAGCAACATACTGCACATAAATAAGCAGCAAAGAAATATTGGCATAAAACATGCAGTGGATAACGTTGACTCATAAGGAAAATCTTTCAAGAACTTCATATGATTGGAGATAGATTAAATTTTTTCAGCAAATTGGTGATTAACTGAACTGTTCCACTCAGTACACCTAATACTCGCCAGTTCCTTCCATATCATGGAAAGTCATAATGCAGAACCCTGTTCTTTTTTTCCTTACAATATGTTATATC
>NW_010536923.1:37178-46978 GCF_000687285.1 Phaethon lepturus | reverse complement strand
GGTTCAGGGGTACGTGCTACAGCATGCTGTAGCACAGGAGTGTGTTAAGATATAACCTCCATTCTGCATGTGCAAGTAACCTCTCTGAAGATCATGAGGAATGGAACAACTCCAAATATTTTTTTTCCTGAGGTTAGTTAACTAAAATTTGACTAGCAAGAGAAGAAAACACTCCCATTTTCATATATTTATTTATTTGCTTTATAGACATGCTATATATATATTTCATATATATATTTATTTGTTTATTAACTATAGTCATAGAAAGTAGCTACAAGTAAAGGCATACTTTAAAGCAGACAACTATTATCTAGTCTAAATTATGATATTGGACATCCTAGTTTCAGAACACATGAAAAATAGTCCAAAAAAGCCTGGATCTTCCAGTTTCATCAGGGAATATAGTTAATGTTGGGAGGACAAAACTGAGAAATAATGGCATGGAAAACTAGCCATTTTATAACACAGCAACATTTTTATTACAAAAATTATACTAGTCACTTGATAACCAAAGGCAAAGTTCTCTCTCCTGAGCACCTGGGTGCTGCCAGCTTTTGTTTTAGTTTTGGTCCTCACTTCCTCCCCTCATGCTGATTTTCAGCCTGCTGTGGGAGACGAGTGGTGTTGCAGTGTTCTTGAAAGCAGAAAAAATCTGCTCCTCTGATTTGAATTTACAAAGCAAAACGCTCCTCTTTTCAAGCTCTGCTCTGTGCTTTGTGTACTTTCATATGGTTAGAACTGGATTAATTTATTTTCTACGCTTTCTGTTATCTCTTCTCACTCTGGGGCTGTCACATCTCTTGCTCAGACAGGCATGGGAAGGGAGAACTTATCATTGCGTTTAGATGGTATTTGAGGAAATATTTGGTCAAGTCTATTACTCTGCATCATACCTACCTTCATGATTCATGACCTTCTCATTGCTCTTCCTCCATGGCCAGGGAGGCAAGGAACTCTAGAGCTGTAGCTGCGATTTGCCCCCTTACGCAGAATAATTAGCTGCTAACAGAGGATCCTATATTTCTTCTTTTTTTAAGAAAAAATCCCTGCCCCCCACTCTGAGCCCTCCAAAGGAGGATATTGTTGCTGCTTCCTACCACACTGCAAGTTAGCTTCTCCTTTAAGTATGATTTTAGGTTGAGATTTCCCGTTTTGTGCTTTAAGCCTCCTTTTCCTCATCTTTGGACACAGGGGACGCGTCAGATCAGAGAGAGTGCAAAGCCGGAGGAGCCAGTACTCTCGGTGACTCCTCGCTGGTAGAAAATGTCACTGGGCAACCTTTTTGGAGGTTCAGCCTAGAGCACAGGGCAGCCCGTGTCCTGGCATCAACATTTCAGGAGCGACTGCAAGGCACAGCCACAGTGCTGCCTTTGCCCTCTGCGGCGCAGCGCCGCTACCCAGGCACCGCCGCGAAGCGAGCCCGCGTACACGGGATGCATACAAACTGCTTATTGTCTTTCTGTCAGAAGTATCACCAAATAGTCTCACTTTCCCCAAACAAAAGCAGATATGCATTGCGGAGCTGGCAAGAAAAACAAACAGCAATGCTGCTTTAAGGGAAAACACTGCCAGATGCCATGAGTAACACAGAGAACTAGCATCAGACAGGTACTGGGTAAGAGTAGCTTAATAGTTTTAATAGAGGTTTTCTTACCTCTGGCTGTTTATGAGAGCAGTTAAGCTAAAACAGCTTTCCCCCCTCTCCTTTCTTTACGGAGCAATGCATACTCTGTGCTGAGTACCTTGGTGTAATGACTCTTCGCATTCTGTCAACTTAATGTAGTAATCTAAATATCACTGAGCAGGTTGGGGTTTGGGCCAGTCTTAATGAGATAATATCTCATAAGGGATTTATCCCAGATACATTTAAGGGGCCTTGCAGCTGTGTTTTGCAATACACTGCAGGTTCTGCAGCCTAGTAAAAGAATCAGAAAATAAGAAAGATGTATGAAGAAATGCAGAATACAGACTCTTAGTCCCCAAGACATTTCATGCTCTGTGGATTGCAGACTCTTGTACCAGGCTTATGCAGTCATTTATTTTTTTGTCTGCCAAGCATGGGTTACATCATTTGACAGGCAGTATGCTTACTTATCTGTTTTTGCAAAGTAATGCTTTTGCACATATTTCTTCATTATAAGCTCTGAACAAGTGAGGTGCAAAGTTCCACTTAAATAGCTTTGCATGCAAACAGCAGCATCACAAAGCCAGGCTGTAGGAGAAAATAAAATAGGCAATAGAATTTTAAAAACAGTACTGCAGAAGCAGGGCAAAATATATTTCCTTAAGTGTTATTTATCCTTTTAAAATAGTTCACTTTGTGCCACGACAGCAATGAAATATATTCCATGGTACAAAATTGTTTCCTGGGAATGAAAAAGTGATTGACACCTACGTTTGAATTATTGTGAATACATGGGAAAAATGGGATTTTACACATTGACAAAACCAATAAGAGGTTTGAAAAGCATGTTTATATTGGGAGAATTTTAGTACAGAACAGCCTAGTGTTTAAAAGCAAAATGGTCTTCATGCAACAGGCTCTAGTTGTGAACGAAATGCCATTCAGCAAGACGGAACTGATTTAATAGCTCAATTATTGATGATGCTGAGTCAGGAGTCTGTGGATTTAAACTCTCCGTTTGCTTCATCACTGGAAGCAGGGAATCAGCCATAATAGATAAACCAAAGATTTCTGATAAACCTGCACTGGAGATTATGCATTTCTGATTACGATGAGATTTCCATTAGACAAATGGTGAGCCAAGCACTGAAACCCTAACTCAGCTATAATTCCTCGCTTAGCCAGGCCAGTACTGCTTCAATCCAGCTGAGCTGTTACTGACAAAAGGAGAACGGTTGTCTGCCCCACACTCCCCTCAGTTCTGGCACCTCTGTGTGAATCCCCCCAGGGCTGGGCACTCCAGAACTGTGTCTTTAGCTAACACTTCTGCAGTGGAAGCATTACATGGGTACGTAGAATTAAAAAACCGAAGAGCAGAGTGTGTTGCCCCTAGTTTTCTCAAATACAAACTGAAACTACTTTGTGTAAAGGATGAAAGAAACTCTGCTCTCCAACAGAAACATGCAAAGGAAAACCAGGATCTCATACCGGCAGAGCATTGTTTGGCCAGAAGATTGGCCTTTTGCATTCCCAGCGCTTGGGCTGAATTACGTATTCCTGTTGCCAGTATTGTCTGGACACTATGAAACAGATTATTCTATTTTACTTCTCTCCAGAAAAAAAGGGCATAAGCCTTCATAGCCTGAGAGAAAGTATTTTTTGCCCTTAGATTTTTACTGGTCCATTCCTGATAAACGTTTTTACATGATTACTTTACTTTCCAACCGTTACAGTACTGTACAATTTTCAAGAATAAAGTGACCATTAGGAGGCATTAGCCAAGCAGTGAGAACCCTAATTACTTCTTCAAGTAAGCAATAAATGAAAGCAGCTGAGTTTCTGGAGGGTCGGCACCTTTGCAGTCATTTCAATAGACCTTTGCTACCCTTGCCTACTTTTATACCAGATGAAGTGGAACAGTAAATGTAATGCACTTAGTAGCATTAGTCCTACTGTTTTGTTTTCTTCTTTAAAGGAAAACTTACTTGATCTCCCTACAGCCTCACCCTCACTCTATGAAGAAGCACTGAGAGTGTAGACTTGTTACTGTAAAATATCTTTTGCATGTGCAATAAAATCTGGATGTCCATATGGCCTCCAAATGGTCCATGCCCAACAGAGAAACAATGGGGTTCTGTTGTTTCTTAGATAAAAGAGTATCAAAAACAGCCTGACTCATACAGATAGGTCTGGTTTCTCTTACATTTAAGTGTATGCAGTTTTTTGACTCAGTAGGAGAATAGCGGGATGCTGTTTTCTTGAGGGTGAAGAATGCCCCCCCCCCCCAGTATGACTTGATTTGTTGTACCACTGTCTGTTACATGTCAGTTTTGGAGAGGAAGGTAATATTCCCCCAAGACTGGGCACTGCTCTGTTCCTGACAGACCCTCCACAACCAGAGGTGCATTCAGAGCGCGTGGTGCTGCAAACCAGGCAGTATCTGTAACATACAGCATGCTCGGCGTCTTGGCTGCTTTGCTACCGATATATATAGTTGTTCTATGTGCTGCTTGACATGTTACATATCCATTGCCTGCCTTGGTAAATTAAATTATTTTTTAAAAGCATCTATATTCATGTACATTATGTGGGTGATGTTTTTCCCTTCTTCTTCATATAAGTATGGTCTATCCCGATTACAGCAAGCCTTTTAGGAATATTATAGGATTAGAAGCTCCTGAAAACTAATAGTTAAGTACTTATCATCAGGAATAAATGAATCAGACCAATTTTCTTTCATTTTTACTTTCAGGCAGATGATTTTGTAGGACAAGGCTCTTTAATTGGATGTCTCAGCACTGTGAGATAAACACGAATTTTGTTTCTTTGCATAAAGAGAATTTATCACAGAAAAGAAGGTAGAGTGCAGTAATACTGTCCATTATATAGATATATCTTTCTAGCTCACACTGATTCTCTGCATCAGCTAGGGGTTTTAACACAAATGAAAGCATATTAGCCTCAGAGGCAATCCAGTCAGGAGTACCTGTTCCCTAATTAGCACTTTGATGTAGTTTTGTCCAAGTAACATACATAGCTTTAATCATAGCAAGCCATTGTCTGTGATGGTCAGCAAATCCCTGGGTCGTCTTTTCATCTTACAGTCTGATATCTCAAAGATAAATGCCTAGGAAGACTTTCTTTTAATACCTGCTTACTAGCAGGTGCATTATGGGAGGCTCACCTTGATCCCTAAGATGCAGAAATTGCTTGGAACAAAGACCCAATAATAATGTAAAATCTTCTCCCAAATGTATCTATTTCTCTGATCTTTTCTGGCTTATCAGCAAGTTTGCTGACAGAATAAGTAAAAGTGGATTTTTATTTAGAAAAAGTGGTAGTAGACCATGTCCCAACTTCTTCTAAATGTCTGTCAAAAGCAAAAATACTATAAATTCATCACACATTAATCATATATACCCACTAGGGAATTTGCTGTTTCTGGTTTTATTTGTCATCGGGAAAGTCACACAACCCAAATTATTGCATTTATTTTAGTATTATAAATAACCAACTGCAGTTCGTGCCTCTATGGTTCGTGATGCATTCACAGTGACTCAGAAGATGGTGGAAGGGAGCAAGCTGGGTCTGTACCTGAGCTTTGGTAAGGACTGGGAGTCCCCAGCTGTTCCCTTTTGCATTGCACAGGACACCGTCGGGTTTCTGAGACCTCTCTGCCAGCCCATGGGAAGGTTTGATTTCACTGGGCTGGTCGTGGTGAGAAACATGGACGGGTGTTCGTACTGCAGGACGGATCTGTTGGCTTGGAATTATTATCAAGTCCTGGGAAAGCAATATTAATTGTGGGGTATCAGTTAAAGGATTTGAATCCAAAAGGTTTTGATGCAAAGAAAAAGCACAGGGTGATAGCACAAGGTTGAATATTGTTGGTACAAATCTGTTCTGTCCAACGTGGTCAATAGTTCGCTCTCCAGTTTCAAGGCTGAGAGGAAAACACTATGGAAACTCCCAGCGCACCCAGACGCTGTGGGCTCAGGAAATTCTGCTCGGACCAAAAAATCACGAGATCCGTGTGGCAGGGTCTTCAGAAGCAGCGAGTGAGGAGGCGTGCGCGCGTTCGCCTCCTGGCCTGCCTTACCCCGGGCCCGCACCCCAGGTGTCATGGCGCTCGCCGAGCAGCAGCTTTGGCGGCAGCTGGGGACAGACTTCAAGAGTCTCCCAAGCGCGATGTGTAGCGGAGGTGGCCCAGAAGGTCCTGTTCAGAGAGAGAGCAGTTGCCCGGAGGGGACTGTGAGACCAGAGAAGCGCCAGCAAAGGGGTAGTGGAGCAAAAAGGGGCAGGTTTGGTCTGGGCTGTGCTCAGGCGCCTGCGGGGCGGGGGCCAGGGACGCGGCTGCTCCCGCGGCAGAGGGGGACCTGGGGAGGGGAACGCTGCCAGCAGCTGAGGGAGGAAGGAGCGAGACAACTTAATGGCTGTAACAAATGAGCAGCAAGCACAGATCACACAGAGAGGAAAAGAAAGAGGAGCACTGGGGGCGGCCGGGGCAGCGAGCTCCCAAAGCGCCCCGGCACTGCCGAGCACCCAGCAAAGGGGCACAAGTGAGCCAGCTAATTAGTGGCTGCTGGAAGGGAAAACAGTGACAGAAAGGCCGCTCTCCACGTGGGATCTGATCCAGCCCTCGCTGCAGTCAGCACAAAGATCCCTATTCATCTCCGTGGGCTCCCGGTAAGGCCCAAAGAGTGCAAGGACAACTGTGGGGGAGAGGAGCCGTGCAAGCGTGTGACTGACCCCCCTCAGGGGTTAGAGGTGTACCCCGTAACTGGCCCTGCCCTATAAATACACATCAAACAACTTTTCAAAATTACGCTTCTTGTCCCTGTTGTTGCCCTTGGTCTGTTAGGTGATTCATTCCCCATGCAGAGAAGCTCTGCCCAGCCCCGCTGCCGCCTGCCCTCCGCTGACGTCCGTGCCTCCCTGCCCTCACCGGTGTCTCCAGCTCCGAGAGCCTCGTATCCTTTCTCCTCTCTTTTCCCCTTAGGATTGCATATACCACAGCAAGGCCTCCTTTTAATCCTCTATCCTCAGCCATACAAACCTGGATTTCATCTCCAGTCCCTGGATAATCAAGATATTTCAACAGCTGTCAGTTTCTGGCAGAGGCCTATTCTACCATTTTTTTTCCAACAACATATTTTTCATAGCTGGTTAGAAATATGCAATATTTTGTCATAAAACCAGCCTCATTTGCAGGGTTTAAGTGATTTTTTTCCTGCTTTACAGTTACCTTTCTCTATCTTACAGTTTAAAGATTTTTTCCCACTTTCTTGATGCTGTTCAGCGCTTTTGCTGATGATGTTAGAGCTTTATCCACCACTAACCCCGTATACTTCACTTCTGTAATGTCTTGTAATGTGTGGCTAGTGAGTATATATTATCTTTTCTTTTTTTTTTTTTGTTCCCAGACTCATTACATTACATATTTCAAAACTTATAAGCTACTTATCTGTATCCAGCTCCTAGAACCATATATTCTGAATTTTGTTGCCCTCGTTCTTTGTTTTGACTGCCCTTTCACTTTATATCATCAGCAAATGTAATCCACTTATTGCATCTTCTTTCTTCCAGGTCACTGATATATAAAGTGAAGAAAATTGATCCTCCTACTAATCCTTGTGACTGTCTTTTAGTCACATCCTTACAACTGTTAGCATTCATACTTACCTCTTAAAAAAATATTTGAGCTAGTTCATAGCTTATTGAAATCAGATATCCCAAGAATAAAGATATAGAGAAAGAGGATAGGAAGAAAGGGCAATACCTGGTAGTCATCAGTCTTTCCCCAAGGGGTAGGAGTCTAATGGGGATCTCCAGCCCTCCCAAAGCTGCAGGGCCCTCCCCAGGCACAAACTGCCCATGGGGCACAGGGGCTGATGTGGGATGTGCTCTGGGACCAGCAGTAGCTGCCGTTGGGCTTTTGTGTCCTTGGTGAGTCCCACCATAAATGGCCCCATCAGCAATTCCATCCTTTCTAATGTTCTTGAAAGAAGAACATTCTTCTTCATGTTTTGAAGCTCCCGAATGTTTAAAGTTGTCTTCTCATCCTCATCTCCATGATGTGAGAGAGAAATCTTTGTCATTTCTAATGGAAAGATGTCATAGACAGATGTTAAAAGCAGATTTCTTTTGCATCCCTTCACTCCCCAAAATCAGACATATAACACAAAGAATCTGACTTTTCTATGTAAAAATGTAGTTAAGCAGAATGTATGGATCCCTGTTATCAGCTATTTTTATTATCCACCCTGAAAAAATCCATCCCATCAATGGATTGCTAAGTACAAGCTTGCTTTTGTGAATTCAGGCTTTCCCCAAGCCTGGCCCTGGCAAGTATTTTTTTTTTTTCCCCTACTGCTGCAGTTAAAGCAATGCAAGTCTCTCTTTAGAGGCTTTCTAGTCACCTCTCCAGAGGAGAAAGATAGCCTGTCCTAGTGCGCTGGTCTGGGACTTGGGAGACCTGGCTCTAAATCCTGGCTCACATACAGGTTTCCTGTGTGAATTTAGGCAATGGACATAACCTACTATATGATGCAGTATGACGTTTCTGAGAGGAGGTAATAATTTCCTATCATTCAGGAATCCCACACAGATAAGTGTGAGACACTGAGATGCCTGAAAAAATAACTATTAAATTATTATCATGATGATATGGAGTTTCTTTATCAAATGATCTTGGTTGAAGACAAAACTCTTCAAAGGTGGTAAACATCTGACTACAACAGGAATCAAACATCTAAACAAATACTTTTGAGGCACCAGGCCCAAGTTTACATCATTGGACTGGCTTTAGCAGAGGGTCCAACCTCTTTAAACAGAGCTGGCTGAGTAACCGACACTGCTGTAGCTCCATTATAACTGAAGGTGTCTTTGCAGACAGTGTTTTGTGCTGCAGCATCTGAGCTGAGCAGGGTGCTGCTGGCAGGCTGCTGGCAGGCACCAAAAGCTGTTGGGGTGTGTTTCCCACACCTCCTTGGTGCTGCTCCCACTCCCTCCCCACCAGCCTCTTGAGGAGGATGGAGCGAGTGCCTTTCCTTTTCAAGCTGAGGACCCACACTACCTCCCTGGCTGGTTTTCAGAAAGCTGCACAATACTGCGGTAATAAAAAGGCTCTGGCTGTAGAAGAAAAAAAGGCAAAAAAAAAAAAAAAAAAGACTTCATGCCTGCTGTTGTATCACATTCACTCATCCACTCACCCCACAGCTAGCATTCCTCTGGCAGGACACCCTGTCTCCAACTTCTTACTGAAAAAAAAAGCAGAAAAAAAATAGATTCCTTCACTAGCAATACATAACATTATTATTTCTATTTTGCAGATGGGCTGGCTGAATTGAGGCAAAACTGTGACTTTTTCAGAAGACATCTGAAAGTGCTCGATGCTGAGAATCTTGGATTTTGTCTCTCTTCTCCAACTCAAAATTTCAACATGTGCAACTAGGAGTGAATTTGCCACGTGTGGGCAAAAGAGATCATACCTTCCTTATCAGCATTAGCTATCACAGTATGTATTTCTGATCCTATAATGGGGGAGCAGCTGCAAACTCCACATCCTCATCCCATACCTCAGATGCATTCAACCCTGCATACGCTGCACAGTGCCCAAGAAGTTTCCTTTGGTTTATTCCATTTTGGTTTTAATGCCACAATTGTAAGATATATCCTGTAAACCTGCTCCAAAGAGACCAGGCATTTTACTGAAACATGCAAAGGTGTTGTTCATCAAACAAATAGGTTAGGAAATCATTTGGGTTCTTGAGAACAAAAAGTTTGGCTACCATGACAGACATTCTAAATGGGAACAATTTACCATGGAGGGCTGTGACTTGGGGAGAGGGATAATGATAAGTGTTAAGATCAACTTTGCTCACTTTCTTTACCAATGAAGAAATAAGGAGGCAGTAAGTGGATTCATTTGCTGTTCAGTTGTGAAGTGGCAGTCAGGACAAAAGAGAAGGGTATCAAAGTTCAAGCTGAAATGATGAGAAGCTGGAGGAAAAAAGGCAACTTAAAAAATTCCAAATAATGTAAATTTTTTGGCTGGAAACAAAAATAAAAGCAAAGTAGATACGCTATGCACTCAAAAGTCATAAATAATGAAATAGATGCATACAGTACACTTGCATACACAGGTGCTGCCATTATGGATGTACCTTATAAATCT
>NW_010536923.1:22805-37147 GCF_000687285.1 Phaethon lepturus | reverse complement strand
CTTTCCCCCATGTCTCTGAATGCCATATTTTTCCAGCATGCTGGATCCCATCTGGCCTCAAAGTTCCGTCATTCTTCAGACATTTCAATTTCTTGATTACCTGTCAGGTTATGACCCTCAGTTGTTTTTCTTTTTTAATATCTCTTCCTCCTCACTTGGGAGATGTCCATGTGTTTCTGACATGTGTCACCCAACCCCCTCCATGAGCCCCATGCAAAGCACTAATTAATGTGTTTATTTCAACAGTGTCCTCACCTGCTTTCAGGAAAAGACCCAGGCTTTCTCTCAGAGCACCCATACTGATCTTAGTTCTTATATTTGTGCTCTTCCATGGTTTACCATAACTGTCTCCAGGTTTTTCATTGAGCAAGAATGGCCTTTGAATCCAGAAGGATTGCTCTTCAAGGTCACAGCTGAACGTGTTATGCAGAAACTATTTCCATTGTACTCCTATAACAGATAAGCTTATTTTCAGTTCCTCTGTCAACCATGACCATATCCCATCCCTTGATCTTCCTATGAGGTTCTAAATACCTTCAATTTCCATTCATCTTAAAAGCAAAGGCAGGATTGATTATTTTGAAAAGTAAATGCTCTCATGTTACTGGAAGAATCCAGTCACAAATTCTAAATGTGGATCCTTTTTTCCACCTTCCTTCTCACATTCTTCTCATTTTAATGGCTTAATAGCATGAGAAACATATAAGGAAAGTTTTTCCCTAAAACACACAGCAAGTCTGAAATTTTGATCTGAACTTGCATGCTAGTCCTTGGTCCCTTCTGGTGACAAAGGACCATTCAGAATCCAGGGTTTAATTAGGATTGTACCCACTGGTTTTGTGTTGTTTTCTGTGACCACAACCACCATAAGTACTTGGTTCTTTGTTCAGAGTCCAAAGATCAAATTGGACTTCTGTTGCTGCTGGGGCAGGGATGGGAGTCTTTCAGTGGAGTTCAAAACAGCCAGATTCTGAATGAGGGCTTACCTAAGAGAGCCAACAGAAGGGGCACAGGAAAGACAGTAGGACTCCGTTGTGTAGTAGCCAAGTCCTCCATTTCACAGTTAAATGAACCTTTCTCTCACCAAAAGAGTAATTCTTCCTCCTTATTTTCCCCCTCTGGTCTAGCTGGGTCTTAATTTCATCCTATCTTAACCTTAGCAGATGACATCAAAAGTCAGTGCATCTATATTCTGTGGAGAACATGTTTCTTCCCATGTGTGATCAGTACACGGTAATGGGATGACTCCCTTTTAGAACCTAGTTGGTGAATGCTTAATGGTAGACTTTGAATGACTTTGAGCATGGCCTAAGTGACAGACTGCTTATGATGGACAGTGTGGAAGGGGTTGTGAACATCTACAAAAGTTTTGTCTCATAGGGAACATATTTATCTGGCATAAATGCAAGAAAATAACGCATTTTAAGAATCACATTTTTGGACTTAGATGACCAAGTTCCACTGAAATCACCCTTTGGATATTTAAGTAATTTGGGAGTATTAGGGATGAATAGTTGTCTTATTTGTACAGCTGAAGAGCTAGTGTTGCCTAAGACTGTGAAGATTATCATGTATAAATATATGAGCAATAAAGCTCACTTTCACTGTGCTTGTTTCCACCTCTTCCACTGCAGTGATATATTTCTTGATTCTTATCCTTCACTTATGTCATTATCACATAAAATTGTATTTTATACTAAAATAATTTGCATCTGTTCATAATTAAGAGCTTTAAAGCAGCAGATGAAAGCGGGATATGTCAGCTTTTTAGGAAATTAAAGAATTTACTTCATTTGTAAATGACCATGGTGCTTATAGAAGTAACCCCTGCATTAAAGTATTAGCATTGCAAGCAAGAGCAGATTACAGTGCCCTGGAAGTGAACTTGGATTGCAATAGGGTCATGTCTGAATGAGAGTTAGTTTTGGCCAAAATTGTGCCCTCAGAGGATTACATGTTCCTCTCAAGAGTCCAATCCAGACAAAGATTAAATCCACACATTGAAACGATGGTGCAGTTTGTATTGCTCAGGAGTTTGAGGGGTTTGGAAAAGATACAACTATTTACATTATTCAATCTACATTTTATTTGATAGTCTGATTGTCAGGCACTAGTTACAAGAGAAACAGGGCTGATGAGCAGTTGCTTGATGAGCAGTAGGCTTCCGACTGCATGCTTTAAGTGGGGATAATTTGGAAATACTGATATTTCTTTTGGCTGAAGCCTATAATAATGAAGTACACAGGATACTGCTTTAGTTATCTCATTATCTTAGAACCCCGAGCAACCTTTTGACATATTATATTGATTAAAGCAAGAGAAAGTTGGGCATTTCAGCATAATTTATGCAAACTCAAACCAATAATTACAACAGCTAATTAGCTATTGGTGTCTGATTTTATAATAATCTAGGAACTAAGATAACAGAAACAATACACACAAGTCTTGTTTGGTAATAGGAGTTTGGTTTCTCTAACCTAGCAGTGATCATTAATTTTGCTGTGTTTTGATTTAGTGTTTGTGTTAATATATTCCAGTATGTCTGAGGATATGAAAGTAACACCTGGTGTGCTCTGTGCAAATGCTTCCCTGCTTCAGGAGAAAAGCCAAAGGGGACATGCAGCTAAACCTAGAGCATCATTATAAACAGTCTGGTGGGGATAAATGCCCATACTTTCCAAGGGGAAAAAAAAAAAAGGCAAATGGAAATACATGATTCTGTTTATATATTTGTATACTTGTAAAGAGAGTGCAGGGGGTAGTGCAGAAAGAGCATTTATGCTGAGAAGATTGTTTGGTGTCTATTTGAACAGTACAATGGGTTCTACATGAAGGTTTTTGTTCACATCTATGTTCAGTCTATGTTTGCAATTTGTTAGTGGAGGCAGTAAGCCCAATTAAAAGAAAAACCCTCTGTGCTCAGATCTTTAATTTTGCTGATATCCCAAGACTGTCAAAAGTAGATATTCCACCTAGATTTGAGTGTGCCAGCACTGAGCCTTGCTAGACTAGAACAAAAAAAAAGACAACTTCACTGCCTTTTATTTCCTCAGCTTCAAGACAGTCTCTTCTATCCCTGTGAACAATGCTTGTCTCCTTATGCAGAACTGAGATCTGGTTACTCACATAGTTAGCTTATTACTTAAAAAAAAAAGGCTCCAAAAATAACAGGCAGGGCCACTGACCCTGAGACACAAAAACAGAACATGGTTCACACCAAGCCAAGCTGCTGGATTGCTAGAGAAATGTGGCATAAACTCAGTCAACTTTAGCAAAGACAGAAGTATCTACTTTTTAATTTCAGTGCATAAATACATCAATGTCCTTTGAAGATAGCTTTTATTCTATTATGCCTTTTCAAGAAAGGTTGGTAGCTGAATCAGACCCTTTATCAGATAGCATTTCCCACTGGTACAATACCTACAGATGAGAACAAAATTAATCTGGCTCTATCGTTCACTTTATTAAACTCATCTTTAAAAAGGGAAACTGGAGCCTACCTTTATGTGACAGAAAATCAGAAAGATTTGTTCAGACCTCCCATATATCTTACACCTAAAAAGGTAAAATCAACTTCTTTCTTATATACACTCACTCCATGTGCATGTTGTTCCCACACTTTTCTGCTTATATATATTATTATGCACACTTACAAGAACTTCTAGCATTTTTACCACGTGGAAACTGGAGCTTATTACATCCAGTGTATCTATATATTAGCATAGCATCTCTGGCTCAACAAGATGTGACATAGCTTCAGCAGGTTACAGGGAATTTTCTAGCCCATGAGGTGAATGTAGTGGCCAGTGGAGCTGAAGGGTTAGCTACATCAGCTAATTTACACACTGCCAGATGCATTTTTGGAGCTATACTGGAAGAAAATGAAAATCCTACTCTCTAACAAGCCTTCCTGAAGGCAGTATGAGAACATGATTACATGCACCATGAGCCCATGAAATCTTAAATCTCAGCTGTGGGCTGTTCAGACCTGGGATTTTGACTCAAGCCCACCTCTATATAGAACCTGAAAATCCTAATTTACACACTGCCAGATGCATTTTTGGAGCTATACTGGAAGAAAATGAAAATCCTACTCTCTAACAAGCCTTCCTGAAGGCAGTATGAGAACATGATTACATGCACCATGAGCCCATGAAATCTTAAATCTCAGCTGTGGGCTGTTCAGACCTGGGATTTTGACTCAAGCCCACCTCTATATAGAACCTGAAAATCTAACAAGAGTTTGGCCTACGGCAGGAGTGCCTTATACTACTTGAATGGCAGCTCTTCAAAATGGATTGAAGGATGGTCCTGTCTTATAACCCAGGCTGTCTATTCGGAAGGGTCCCCTTGTATGCCCCCCTCCCTGCACCCCCATACAAAGCTAAATAAAACAGAAAGAATGTGAGAATGGCTACAAAAAATCAGATTAGATTAAATGTGTGTCTTGCCTGATTAGCATGTCATCAACAAGTGGTCAATGGCTGATGTCCAACAGAGATGAAAATTTTAGACAAAGGTGAGTGTATAGTTACACTTCCCTAGTATATTTCTCCACTTTCCATCAATCTGTATGTCAAGGCACTCCTGAACCAAAGGAGTCTTCTTCCTTTTTCATGGGCCTTGATGTTGCCTACTAAGCACTTTTCTAATAACTTTTTTAAGCCCAGAAATGTCTGTCACCCACAACAGCCTATGACTCTGCATTCCAGAGTTCAACTATGTGTTATAAAGAAGAGTCTGATCTCACTGTGGTCATGCAATATCAAGTTATTTTGCACATACACTGAAAGTCAGACTCTTGATCTTGTGCAGATGTGAGGAGTACAAAGAGCCCTGGTCATTCTTAAGACACGCTGGTTAGGGGACTGGGTTGGTGAACAATTCATAGACATCATTGTTGCTGCAGAAGTCTTTTTGAAAAACAAACTCCCCAGTGATTAAAAGAAGGGACCATTATGGGGATACTCAGCTGATTACCAGCCAGGTTACAACTGCAGATGGATAACTGTGCTCCAAATCCACATGAGGCAAAACAGAAAGGTTGCTTTGGGCATCTCTCTTTCTCTATACCTACTGCCCAGTCAGGACTTCATAAAGTTCAGAGGGTAGGGGCCCATGAAAGCTTGTTTGAAACCCCCTACCGACACCTGTTTGAGTTCAAGTGGCTCTGGTGGAGGCACATGGAGGGTAATAAGGAAGAGACAGCTGCTCCAGCATGGTCTTCTAATGTTAGCATGACAGGAACCTGCCTGGGGAGAGTGTCCTAACTACAGAGACAACTAACTCCTTTCCCCAAAGCCACTTCCAGCCCACACAGTCTCTGCAGAGGCTGGGATGGGAAATGGTACACAAGGAGGAAATGCCATAGTGGTGTTTGGAAAGATTGTGGTTCATTTCTGCAGCCACAATTTCCAATGTTTGATTTTCAATGGCTGGGTCAGTGCCCAAGTTTTTCTACAGGACAAACTCAGGCTCATCTCAACTTTTGGGTTCAACAGATAGTGTTCAAGGTGCCCCATATAGGCTCATAAAGTGATCGACCATACTTTGAATTGCTCTGTGTGCATGAGATGTTACATTTTGGACCACATTTGGTGCCCTGGGGCTAAGGGGCAGGATGGGAGGAGAGAGCTACTACAGACTAACTCCATCTCTGTAGCTCCATGCACCTTTGCAGCAATGATCATTGCCTGGATCACACGGTGGCATCTCACCAAACAGCCAGCAACCCACAACCTTGTAAGAACTGTAATGTAGCAACCTTACTGTGGAGAAGCACAGGTCCATCGTTGTAATTATGAGTTGTGTGGTCCAGGTGCGCTCAGCTCCATTGTCAGTTGTGTGAGACCTGACTGCTATGAATGTATCACTTTTTGTTTGTGGGGGAAAAAAAAAGAAGAAAAAAAAAGACTTCCCAGGAATGCTTATGGAGGAGGACTACAAAGAAGGTATTCAGCGCAATTGGATATATTTTCACTCCACTAAAACATGTGTGCACTTTTATATCTCACAGTATTTGTTCAGCATTTGAAACAGCCAATCAAACCAGAAATTTGGCTTTATTTTAAAAAGTGCAACCAAAGACAAAAAGCCAAACAAGGCAGAATTACAAGTAAACTAGCCAGTTTCTCTCCTCTGCTAAGGACCTTTGCAGCAAGTGGTTTTACAGTACCTATTCTTCCTCATAACTGTATCCTTTTTCTCCAGGGGATCATTTTAAGCTTTAGAAACTGCAGAAGTCATCCTAAAGCCATTTTTCCTGAAGGGAGTACTTAAAGGGAAAAGAACCCTCTTCTCTTGATTTAGAGTGTGTAAAATGCTATCCTGATCCTACCAGGCTAAAAGCTGCAGTCCTCATTCTTTCCCAAAACTCTTGCATCTGCAAAGAGACCCATTGAATGCAGAAAAGCAGTGCATGAGCTTAGCAGCATGCCCATGTGTTTTACATTATAAGAAGGGGCCTAGAAGCCATTTTCCTTGCACTTTCCAGAGAAACCTCCCTTTTATTAAGGAGTGCTTAATCTGTTGGGATGAAAATTACAACCAACTGAAAATCCACCCAGAATCTTGAGACAATCCCAAATCGAGCATTTTCAGACACTGAATCTTTTCAGTTACTTTAAAAGATTTTTTTTTTTCCCCATGTATAGTGCCCTGCCCTGCCTCCTTGTTCCTTCCCATAAAAAAATTCAGGCTTGCCAGCATACTGCAAGTGAGCCTGTGCTTCAAATATTTCCTGCCTGGTGGGAAGCAGTAAATACGATGAGAGAGAAAAATTGTTCCTGCGAGATTTTCAGGCTAATTTTGTAGACTTAAGATATCTGATTGTCCTGGGAACTCTGTGCTTGCAGCTCCCATTAATTTCAGGAGCAGGTGTCTAAATATTTCTCCTGCCCAGAGGTTCACGTATTTGTAGGAGGATGTAGATAAGGTTTGGATAAGCACATAGCAATTCTCAGGTTAAACAAAACAGAACTCCTTGCCTCTTGCTGTTCACCTATTGCTACTTATTGTCGGGTATTAAATACGCAGGTGATGTGTATGCGCCAAGCTGATCTGAGAAACAGTTGATGGTTTCTATTTACAAAGGCACAATGCCCTCTGTATAGGATGTAGGGTGCAATTTGTAAACCCTCTTTAATGGATGCACTGAAATTTCTTCACTCAGTTTCTTAAATTTGGGAGGAAAGAAAAAGGGAACGAAGGTCATTGATTTCCTGGTCTGTTTTGAGATTTGTTCTCTTCATCTAAGCCATTTTTCTCCTTTTTGTCCCTGTAGGGAAGGGTATGCCCTATCCCATGATAAACTTGCTATGATTCAGAAAAAAGGAAACCCACAAGTCTCAAAAAGTGCATGATTCACGATTCCAAGGAGACCTTGTGCTACTAAAGTAGCGCAGTGATTTTAAAACAGCTACGATGAGTAGGATGGTGGCATAAGTTTTCTCTGAAAGTTCAGTTGCTGCTTTGCTGGTGACACACAGGCACACAAATTTGCTTAGTTTGTATTCGGTGACTTCCACTGAGCAAACAGTTGCGAAGTAACAAATCATCATGCCTTAGCCCCACTGCAAGGAGATGCACGCGTGTGTCATTCCTCCAGTGTCCTCAGGGACAGGGAAAGCCATCCCCACAGCTGGCTGTGGTCTCGCTCAGAGAGGCAACCTGTGGATTGCACGCCCAAGTCAGGGAAATGGTGTTTAGCTGCAGCCCCAGCACAGCAGGCATTCCATCTGAGATGACTATACTTAACTTAAGGAGTTGTCAGTTAAAGTCTGTCCAAGTGGGACGATGAGGTCTTTTTTTGCTTTCTCTCCAGCAGTGAAGAACACGTGATGCTCACGTCCATCCCCTCTATGGCTTGTTCGGTTACAGCCTTTGGCATGCCAAGGCTAAAGGGCATGTCCTTAATGCTTCTGAGGGCAAAACATTACAGCTTCTTTCCTAGCGAGGATTAAAATGGCAGCTTCAAAATTTGATTCATAAAGTGAGCATTACAGCCCTGCCTATATACCCAGATTAATCCAAGGGGACCTTGGTCATGTTGCAGCCATTTATTTCTGACACGTTAAATGATCTGAGAAGGATTTTTTTTAATTGAGTTTGGTTCCTTTCTATTTAGTTAATTGTTTTCCTTATATTACTTAAGAAAGTCTTAAGAAGGACTATCATTAAAATACACTTTCTAACATTACTGGATATGGTAAGGGGAGATAGTGTGAGAAGATGGTTTTTATAGAAGCAAAAGCTAAAATTTCAATGTCTCTGTATTAAAAAATAATAATAATCCCTTGCAGCTTGCCTGAAAGCTGGATATGTAAGGGTGACATTTTGACTCTCTGTTTTGATTTTTTTTTCTGGTGAATTTATTTCTTTTTTAGCTTCTTAAAATTGTTGATATATATTAGTGATGTATTAATGCATAAGCAGATAGGCCAATTGGAATGATAAAATAGGATAATGCTGATGAAGTAAAATGCTTCAAAAAAGAGACATTATTTTAATATTTGTGGTTTTGAACTGGATCTATGATAGTGTCTCTCTAGATTCTTTTTTTATCTGTTCGTTGCCTGACTTACCTTCCCACTTCATTAAAACATTCTTTAATTTGCATTAAGTAACTAGAAGCAGGCATTAAGGATCATCTAATAAAGGTGTCTTAAGAGTTGGGCAGTTCATGTTCTTGCCCATAAGTCTTACATTGCCAATTTTCTCTGAACTGTATGAGATAACTGTGAGATATTACTTAGTTTAAAATAAATAGAAAATCATAACAGGGGCCATGCTTCTGTGACTCTGAAAGACATGGAAGTGATTTTTGTGCTTTTCTGATATAAAAATGTTCTTCTGATTTATTAGATTTTCTTGCCCTTTAACTTCAGATGTATCTTGAATGTCAAGCTTGATTTTTTCGTGTTTTAGTCCTGTGCATTCATTTAGTGAGCTCAAATAATTTTCCTGCCTTTCTGGTTAAATTATGCTTTTTTAAAAGGTGTCCTTTAGACAAATAGCAATCTCTGTTAACAAGAACCAAAATTTTACAGACATCTTTTCTTGGAAACTTGATTGCCATGCTCCTGACTTCTTTTGAGTTGGATTTTTACAATTTTTAAAAAGGAAGTGTAGATAGTGATAGTATATGAGAGCTTGTTTTTTTGTAATGTTCTTATGATTAGTTTATGGAGTACAAGTTGAAATCTATTATTCCTACAGCACTGCTGGGTTCTGAGCTGTAGTGTTTTTATCCAGTGGTTAGATCTGTTGCAGATATTCCGTTCTACATTTCCGAGCAAAAAATATCATAATTCCCCTCTGTAAAAGGATTAGTGAGAACAAGTGAGCTTTCAAATACCAAGTTTGTGGTTTTGATACAAGATGTAAAATGGCTAAGGGATAGAAAATTAAGAGTAAGCTGGAAAAGAATGTTTTAATTATCCTGAAATGTTATTCTGATTTCATTTTATTTTGCTGAAAATAAGTAATAGTTGTGGCTGTGACCTTACAAACAATAGCAAGAATCTAATGATCTGGAGTCCCCTTTGAAGAAGGATCCATGAATGACGCACATCTGCTGAAGCCCCCACAGACCTGGCTCTGCTGGCTGGACCACTGCAGTGATTTGTCTACATTCACAGTGGCTCAAAAACCACAATGGTACAAAATGTTGCATTGAGAAACACCAGGTAAATGAGAAAAGGCTGAGCATGGGGCAAGACCAGTTCTTTTTTATAGGGCAGATAAAGGAAATCTTTATTTCTAAATTGAGTTATGTTTTTTCAGCTATTTCTGCCTATAGAAGTTTTAGTTCCTTGCCTCATTCCCTCATCCTACTCTATAAACTGGATCTTTCACAAGACATCTTCCGCAATGCGGATGGGTCGCCTTTTTGAGACAGTATTGGCATCAGGTTCACATGGCTACTGTATGTTTCTGAAAAAATAAATCCCTGGCTTTGCAATGCATGCAGTCATTTACTATTGCCATCAAGAACAACAGAAATATAAATCTGTGTTTGAATTAAATCCCACAAATGCTATGGTTCTTTGACAGTTGTTTCTGTATTTTTCTGAGGGTTGTAATTTTCAAGTTAGATTAACTATCAGTATTTTTGAATTTATTTCAGAAATAATATATAATAGCCGTTGATAAGGAAAGCAGCAACGAATCCTGGCATTAGAACTACTGGCACTACATTCATGTTTTTGCTGTACAATGTGTTACACCTCTCAGAAGCACTCAATTCTGCCCAAGGACAGTGCAACAAATAATTAAAATTCAAGCACTAGAGGCAGTCTCTTTCTTTCCTTCTGAATAAATGAAGGAAAACAGAAAAAGAGGAAAAATACAGAAAACAAAGCAATGGATGATTCTGCCAGGATGCACACCAAATATTGCCACGCTTTGTCAATGCAGGTTTAATAATGGTTTCCTGTTTGAAAATCGTGATGTGTATGAAAATATATGATACAATATTCTAGCGCAGACCAGCAATTACTATTGGCTTCACTGGGATTGCAAATCATGAGTCAGGGTGGAAACAGGCCTAGACTCCTCGCGTTACACATGCAAATGTATATGGGGAACATGTTATATATGGGAGCTACCTTGCATATACACACTAAAGAAAACACAGACTTGCTAGTTTTTAGCCTTTGCATCACATTTGCAAAATAATTGCAGAATTTTCTAAAAAAGAGAGGAGAAACAGTTTGTCTGCAATAAATGCAAGGCACAAGGAAACCCAAGTGCATACGTACGACCAAAGCAGAACGAATGGATCAATAGGTGCAGTGTTCTGCAAGGAAAGCAGAGTCAGCTGAAAGGTGACGTTACATGAGGGCTAAATCATTTCTTGCTGCCCATGTGTGGGGACAGAGGAGGGACGAGCAGGGAGAGCCCCCAGGACAGCTGTGCAGAGGGAAGGCAAAAGCCATCTCCCTGCACCCCAGTGGTGGGGAAGGGATGGGGGAAAGCATCCCGAAGGTGAAGGCAGGATTGCTGGAGAGGGGTGGGAGAGGCCGAGCTGGCATGGCTGCCCCTCAGGAGCCCTGTTCCTTGCCTGTGCCCTGCAGCTGGGGTGTCAGGGCTTCGGCAGGAGGGTCCTGTGCTCCCCTCCCTGAAAACACCTCTGTCTCCTGCGAGGTGTGACCGGGCCTCAACTGTCCTGAGGCAGTGGCATTTTCCTTGAAAAACACATCTTTATTGCTTTACGAATTCATTATAACAAGGGACTCGTGTTCAGACTGAAGGACACACTTATTACCGTCCTGTGGTTTTCAATTAATAAGTTCACAGCTAACAGTTTTTAAGTACAGTGAATCATGCAAATTTCCATATCACAGCAGCTAATTTATTTGTTTGTTGGGGAATAGCAGGCGCCACATGAAGCGGTTTTGAAATGAATTCCAAGAAAGGCAGACGATTTTGGTCTGAGCTGAGGGAGGAGGGAGGAGGAGGGACCAGCGGGCTAGTGCAACGAAGCCTGTGCGCAGTGCAGGGTGTCTAACGTGGGGTATGAACGTGAAATGAGCAGCAGCGCAGATCTAATATCCAGGGACTGATCCTGAAGCCCAGCCCTCACTAACTGGGGGATTTCTGGCCAGAACTAATATGGCTGTATCTCCAGGTCGGAATGATAAAATCCAGGTGCTTTCTGTATATGATTGCCAATGACTTCATTCTGTCTTCCACATACAGTTCCAGCTTTTGTTCCCCAGGCAGTTTTCACTGCTGGTTGCAAACACAAGGATCATTAAGTTACAAGCTGGATTTATTTACCTTTTGCAGCTAGATCTGAGAATAGTTGTCTGTTATACCAGATTTTAATTTCAAGCCTGTCTGATGGGTATATAAGATGTGTTCTTACCTGTTCTCGCAACTTCACACAATTATGCTTTGGACTCAGTTCTGTCTGTAAGAGCAATGACAGAGCTCAGAGGAAGACTCAGGCAAGAAAGGCACAGCAGAGTGTTGTGCCAGAGGTTTCCGGGACATGGGAATGTTGTGACTTGAGCTGGTGCTGCTGCAGAGCTCAGGCACAGGCACAACAACCACAGATATTTCTGCAGAAAACGTGTTAGGCTGTGGCCATCGCCAGATGTTTGCTGGACTCCAGTGGTTCAAAGGCCTTGCTCTGCATAGATGAATATCACTCATTCTTCATACAGATAATCTGCTCTCATGCTGAAGCTGCCACTGTGTTTTTGGCCTGGTCTTTGTGGAGAAAAATACCCAATGGATATTTTAATGACCTTTTCTAAATAATAAACACCTTTGGTGTGGGGCTGGGCTCCAGATCCATCTCACTGAATTTTAGACACCTGATGCTTTTAAGTTGTCTGTCATAAATTACATCATTGGTGAAGGGAGCTTCAGAGGCTACCTGTCAACTCAGACCTGGTGCCTTGATTTCAGATTTGGTTGCAGAGGCAATCTAGGAAGGCAGCTTCAAATGGTGAAATTATTTGGTGAGATGTCAAAAGCAAGGATGGGTGGCTCTGCACCAGAAGCACCTTTCTTGTAGGTGGCAGGTCACTGACTCATCTTTCTGAGCCCTCTTCCAAGTCATTTTTCTTTTCTTTTTTTTTTTTTTTTAATCAGGCTGAGATATGGGGTAAACAAGTCTGCAACCTGTGCCCTTTGGCTGCTTTATAAGATGGAGCTAGTCTGCCTTATTTTAGTCATCTGTGCAAATGATAGCCCCTAAAGGCTTACGCAATGAAGCTGTAATTTAAACTATAATTTAAATGTAAAAGTGACAGGAGGCCTAAGCAGGCTATCCAAGGGAGAGACTGAATGATGTTCCTGATGTTTGAAAGGAGATGAAAGAGTTACAGATATGGAGAAGCCCATTTGAGATAATGGCAGCGGAAGAGGAAATGGTTCCTGCAACGAGAGATGAAAGTGGAAGAGGGAAACACTTATGTAGCTGTGAGAAGGAATTTGGGTGGTTGTGACTGAAAAAAAAAAGATGCTGGGAAGAAATAATATTGCAAAAGTAGCAAGGGGGGAAAGACAATGAACATTTTTTAATAGGGAAATAGACCACTGGTCAGAAATAGGCAGGGACTTAACCAGAGTGTGACAGCACTGAAAAATTTGCTGATGTCTCTCTTCATGCAGGATGGATATTCACATCAAGTGCTGGGTTTTAATTAAAAACATATTAAACTGTATAACTCTTCTGACTGTCCTACATGTGTATTTTTTTCATGTTTTTCATTTTGTTTAACCAGCCAGCATGGGGAAAACGCATAGTTCCTGCAAGTCAAGGAACCTGACTTGAATTTGATGGTTCCTTTTACAACCATAAAACTCATATGGCTAATAAAAAGCATTTCTGACCGTTCACATTAAGATCACTCTGACTGCTTCCCACATATTCAGCCCATCTGTCTTCTTCTGGATCTGTACTTCTCTTCAGCAGTGAAAAAAACCCAGCAGAAATAGGTAACAAAAAATTAAACTATTTAAGCTGTAGAAGACAGGAAAATGCTTAAATCGTGTCCTTAGAAGTGGTTTACATTTTTCTGTTTGATGGAATAAAACTCAGATGTCCCAGTCTTTTCACTCAGTGAAGATGAAGGCAGAGCATCATGGCAGGCAGAATCTAGAATATCCCAAAAACTAACATCAAAATGTTTTTTTCATATTGAGAGCAACTACTGATTCACAAGCACAGTGTTTCTGTAGCATCACTTGCATCAGGAAAGTCTGTTCCTTTAAAATAGAAAAGATCTCTCGACTTGGACCATGTTTCTCTAACATAATTTCACATGTTTTTAATAAGGAATAAATAGGTAACAGGAAAGAGATATTTTTTGTAACTTAAGTGATGCTTAGGTAGTACATTGAGTTCAAATTCTGGCCACAAACACATTTAATATGTAAATAGCTCTGTTTGTAATCAAAGCCTTCAGAAACTCAGTTTCTGGAAGAAAACAAATCCTACAAGTTACAGCACTTAGGCAGACCCACTGAAGTCAGTGAAGATGTCTTCTTTGTCAAGGTGGACGTTGAATCTTGGTCTGAAACAAAAATTATACACTGAAGGGTTACTTAAACATCAACAGGATCTTGGGGGAAAGGAGAGCATGAAAAAGAGGATCAAAAAAAGAGAAGGGGAACGAAACAACCAGAAGGGAGGAAGAAAAATAAGACACATACTGGAATTGGTCTAGAGGTTAAATAAAGGTAAAGGACATGCTTAATGCATAGGAGAAGAAAATGACAGAAAAAGAGACAGGAGAGTGACAGGGAGAAATAGAGGGGGGGGGAAATCCCAATAGTAAAAAAACAGAGGATTAAAATAAGAGTGAATGCTGGGAATGCTGGAAAGA